>NC_092875.1:269727350-269862350 GCF_028372415.1 Notamacropus eugenii
TCTATCCACTGTGCCACCTAGTTGTGAGAATATTGGGGCTAAAAATATGGGGGTTTTGTGTCAAGAAATGTCTTAGGATTGTTGATATGACTCTACAAGCGTGCAAGCTGTACAAGTGTAATCTAGCCTTTCTCTCTCCTGTAGTTCTAGAAGCAATTCATTGCTCTTTTGCATTGTCTATCCAAGAAGGACCACCTAATGAATTACTTTGATTAGATGACCATGAGAGTGCAATGTGTTAGTCTTGACAATAACCATTTCTTGAGCATTTTTTTCCTGGATGATTTTTTTTTAGGATGTTATCTTTTGTCCTTGTAGTGTTTTGGGATGTGATGCGATTATCACAATGTCATCTATAAACAAGAGCTTCTAGAAGGCCTCACCTCTTTTGGAAATTCTTTTTCCATTTAGACTCGGCCCTGAACCTCCTCTTTTATGATAGTAGCAAAATGTTTGGAAAGCATATGTCTCTCTATTTTAGTGTACATGGTATTAATAACTAAATTAACAGAACTAAATTATTTCTGTTGAGCCTTTTAAGGAATCTTTTGATTTTGACATATGCTCAGGATGCACATTGCTAGAGGACAGTTTTTAAGACTAGATTTTCATAAATCAATGACTTTTTTGGTAATAAACAAACACCTTTCAGTCAATTTTTCTCAAAGATGTGGTTTGTTGTAGAGAACTACCTTTGAAAACTTTCCTCCTCTTGTAATTTCATCAAGGATATCCTTGATGTTTGTAGATCATTCTTATAAACATTTCATAGAGATGATAAAACAGATATATATATGTATCCATTTTATATATATATATGTATATATATATGTATGTATATATATATATACATTGACCTATAGGTCAATAATTTCTGATATTCTCTTGAGTGTACTTTTGTTGTTTATACTGCCAAACATTTGCCATTTTCTCTTCTTTAAGGTACATAATTTGAAATTGATCCTTTAATACTTGAGACAGTATCAATACTTGCCTTAGAGTATACATAGTGTATATTCTGCTTTTCCCAACTTAAAAGTCATTTCTTTTTATTCATGAATTGCATGGATACTGAGGTGTTAGAATCAAAATATGGTAGTTCAATTATCATTGATGGTGATAATGTTGGAAATGTTTAAAAATCAATTCTATTTTTATGCTTTGACCTAATTCTATCCTTACATCTTAAGCATTCTTTGGATTTGTTTTGCCTTACACTCCAACAAAACAGAGCTTTTTTTGAGGCGATACTCTTTGTAATCTTCCATTGTCCTTCTCCAGTTTTACAAATCAATTTGTATTCTCAATGCATGATGCCCTTTGCTGCCATTTCTCTGTTCTTTGCAAACAGATCAAATGGTTGGAAATATAGATGGGCTGGTCAGATTTTCAGAGGAAGAGATAACAGATGGAAAGTCCAAGTAGTCCCATAAAATGCTAAAATGCCTTGAGAAAGGCCTTCAGAATATTAGGTAGATTGTCTATGGAGGATTGATGGGGGTATATAGACAAGAATCTCACAAGACAAGAAAACATGAATGGGTTGTAATTTGTACTGTTGGAAAGATTACTCACTTGGAAGAGATCAGATATCTATTGAAATACTAAATTATAAATTTTAACTGTGATAATTCTTTGATAATGAAAGATTAAAGGCTTTTTAAAATCAGGTGTGCACCAGAATTTAACATTAATGCCAGTAGAAGGATAATCAAAACTTTTTAGTGTTCTCTTTATGGGCTAGGCAATGTATTTTTGTATGGTGGGGACGACAAAGGAGTTTAAGATCTGGTCTCTTCTCTCAGGGGAATTTTAGACTAGGTGAAACACATGCACAAGAAAAGTTTACTAACAATACAGGACAGTTAATAACACAAGGGACAGCCTGGCTTAGTGGGTAGACAACTAGCTTTAGAGGCAGGAAGACTTAGCTTCAATGCCTAACCCTGATGTACATTGACTGTGTGATTCTGAGCAAGCCATTTAATCTTTCAGAACTCTAGAGAATCCACTAAAATTTCAAATTGCATACTAGATGATAGTACATGTTTGTAGAAGGAATTTCTTTGTTGGATGTAACCTATATGAATAAAATTTGAAGTCCTTTTACCCCCACAAAAAGCACATGATAGGTGCCAAAAGTATATACAGAAGATCTGTGACTTAGAGATAGGAATTGTAGAATTATAGATTTAGAAGATAGGAATTTAGAGAAAGCAAAAATCAGTCTGGCCCAAGATTGTCTAGAAAATTTTCACAGGAAAAGAGGATCTTGCACTTGGCTTTGAAGGTAAGGTAAAAATTAGGTACATAGGAGAGGGGAGGGTAATCCAAGTAAGGAGAATGGTACCAAGAAAGGTGCAGGTGCTGTATTGATGGTAAATTATAATATTAACTTAAAAAAATCTCCTGAAACTGTCAACTCAAGATTCCAATCTGATTCTCCTTCAGTTAGAAACATTTGGATTTCTAATAACTTTCTCTAATTCTAAATAAATAGTGAAATGTGTTCAACTGAATACATTCCAGATCTGCAGAAGTCATTTGGTTAGTATGTGGTTTGGATATTGTGGTACAGCTGCTGTGATTATACCATTTTGTTGGGGAACTATCCTTAAGCATTTGTCATTCTCTTTAAAACTGCTTGTCTGTTCAGCATGTAATAAAACACTGCTGTAATAACAAAGGTGTTAAAGACAAGATGAACTGTTACCTGTCCAACCTGTCCAGTAGAGGCTCAATCCCCAGAATAAGTAGGGACTTTGTATACTATATTCTGTTTTCAACTCCTGTCCTTAAGGCTCTCATCTTTAAACCCCAGAGTTACAGATATGTGATTGCTTTGCCTTCAATCTATAACATTAGTCCTACTTTACATAGGTGCAACTGATAGTTAATCATCCATCTTTAGGGAGAATGTTCCATTCCTTGTTTCCTTTGATAGGGGTGAATAGGTGAACTTCTAAGAAATCCTAGGAATGCATTTTTCTAGGGGAAGTCTATTTCTGCCAAAACTCTTTGCAGTCTGGCATCCTTTCCCACAATTCTGTTAACACTACTTTCTCCTCAATGACCTCCTTATTACCAAATTAATTGGCCATTTATTCTGTCCTAATCTCTCTTGATCCCTTTTCATTTTCTCACTTTCATGATAAAGTTAGTCAGTCAGGCAAAAAAGCACTTAATAAGTGCTTATCACCTGCCAAGATAGGGATACCGAGAAAGGATATTATGTAAGTATGTGTATTCTCTCTCTGTTTCTCTCTCTCTGTCTCTCTGTCTGTCTGTCTGTCTCTCTGTCTCTCTTTCTCATGATTCTCTTCTTACTTCTCTGACTTCATCCTCTATATCCACTGATGGATCCTCATCTTCTTACTACTCAAATGTGGTTGACCACAAAGGTTCTTCTATTTACTCCTCTTATCCCCTCCCCTCGCCTTTCCTTCCTTCCTTTCTTCTCCTTATACACATTTTCTTTCTTATTTCATCCCCTGCCACAGCTAAAATAATCACCTAAATGAAAATAACTCACAAATCTATATAGGCTCTATGTACTACTACTCTCTCCCCAAAGCTCCAATCTCATATTCCCAAATATCTGCTGGATATCACCATCTGGATATCTCATTGGCACATCAAATTCAACATTTACAGAACTTATTTGCTAATATTCTGCTCTCTCCTAAACCTGTCCTTCCCCTACCTTTCCTATATACTGTTGTTTGAGCCACAATTCTAATTTCTAACTTCATAGTCCTTTGATTCTTTCATCTTGCTTGCTACCACATCCAGACTGTTGCAAAATCCTGGTAATTATACCTCTGCCTTACTTTTTTCATCTTTCACCACTTCAATTTTTACAACAGCTAAGTTCGCATTTTCAACTGTTTTAGCTACACTATTTTAATAGACTCCTAATTGGTCTTCTTAATTATAGATTATGTAATTCCTTTGAAATTGTTTCCTTTTTCCATTTATCCTTCACATCCCTGCTTGAATAATATTCCTAATGTACTATTCAGATACATTTCTCTTCCATTAAAAAAAGAAAGCCTTTCAGTGGCATTGGTAGCATAAAGAAAAAAGTATAAATTCTTGATTATGACATTTAAGGTCTTCAACAACCTGACTTGAAGCTAGTGTTACCACTTTATTTAATGTTATTGTTTGTAATGCAGTTTAGGTTGCATCCAAACTGGGCTACTCTCTGCCTTCTGTTTTCATCCTGTCCTCTTTTCTCCCCTACCTTTCATTATATTATCTCCCATGCCTTTAGTGGATCATGCTATATCTTCCAATCTCTTTTTGTGGAATCCTTCAAGGACTGAGGGTACCAATGAGATTTGGGGGACACCTTCTCCTTGAAGTCTTCCATGCCTCTTCCCTTCCTATTCATGAAAAGAATCTATTTGCTCAGGTCTCTAGTAGCACTCTGCTTGCATTTCCTCTTTATATTCATCTCACTCTCCTGTGCCTTTTCCTATTGTATTGTAAGCTTCTTGAGAGCAATTAATGTTGTCTCTATTTCTAGATTCCAAGCATAGCACACACAGTGTCTTTCATAAAACAGATATTCTAGTGGAGACTGCTGCACCTGGAGTCAGATGAACTGAATTTGAATTCTGGCTAAAGCAGATACTAGTTGCGTGATCATGGGCAAGTCAGTCAAAATTCTAGGGCTCAGTTTCCTCATCTGTAAAATGGGGATAATAGTGCTTGAATGCATTGGGTTTCTGTGGGGAATATACATTGTTAGGTTTAAAGTAATATATACATATATATATGTGAGTTGTTATTATTATCATTATTCATAAGAGATGTTTGTTGAATTGAATTGAACCAAATCTAGAATAGTACTAAATACATAAAAAAGTCCAGCCCTTTGATTGATAGGTAGTTGAAATCTTCAAATATCCATGTAAACAAGTATACAGATCATTTAATATCATCATTCACATGTTTCCTTATCTCAGAAAAATGACTACAAATGTATTGTGTACCACTTACGTTATAAGTTCCTTTTTGAGTTCTCTGGAATGGAGCTTGGGTTTAGGACTTGGTATGGAGACCTCTCCTGGGTATTTTTTTTCCTCTAAATTTTCTGGAGAGCTCACTGGGTCTTTCTGAAAAAAGAATACAGGTGTGTCATGTGAAGGGTATTTATTTTTTCCCCAATCAACATCTTTGATACGATCATCAGAGGAGAAATATCTAGGAAAAAGCAATGCATTTTGCAACAATTGAGCAGTGGTATTTCTGGGGAATACAAGTGATGAATTTTTTTCCCTATAGAGTTATAGGGGTAATAAATTATATTGACTAAATTTTGCTAGCATTTCTGGAAAATAGAACAGTAATGATATACCTTCAGAGGGCCATTACTAAAACAAATTTTTAATTCTGTAAAAACTAAATGTAGAATTGAAACCAGGATTATATTGAGGAAAGAGCACAGTACTTGGTGGCAGGAGAGTTTGAACCCTGGCCTGACACTACGCATGTGATTGTGGACAAGGTTTTGGAACCTTTTTCATTATCTGCATAATGGATAATACTTGCTCACCCTAACTCAAGGTTGTTGCAAGGAAAGAAATTATCTTATTATATTACCTAGACCTTGGGTTTACAATGGACCCATGCTATGAGACCTATTTCACATGACACCTCCATGAAGCTTCTTCCAATAGGCCCAGTCAGAAGAGACCTTTTTGTCCTTGGACATTCTATAACAACTCATTATTCTTATTCTATCCTGCTTACTTTAGAATTATTATATAGTTATTATAGGGTTTTTGTATAGTTACATGTGCTTGTGAATCTTATTTCCCTGCTATATAAACTCATAAAACTATACATTCACTATCTTTGCATCTCTTGCAGTGTCTGGCATGGTGCTCTGAATATAATAAACACTTAAAAGATGGTTGTTAAATAGACTATTAAATCATGTAGAAATTAGTTATTTTTTATTATAATCATCACTAATTCAGGTGAACTCTATACTTTTTCTAAATCTACATAGATAGGGTCCCATGTTCCTACTGACTTAAAATGGCCGAATGGCCAATGCTGATGCATTTTGGGCTTCATTTTTGTCTTTATTTTTGGATTACTTAGACAATCTTCTCAGCACTTCACTTCATTGTCCCCCATGTCCCTTCTGTGCTTTGAAAAGAGAGATGTGAATTGACAATTCTCTTTTCAAGGAGATTTTTTACTTTCTGTTTCAACACTGAATGTTTCATGTTAAAATATACTCACAAAACCCCTTCATTATATTCTTGATTGTAGAGTCAAGTATTAAGTATCTTTAACATGACCTGTTCATTTGTAGATGAAAATGTAAAGCCTACCATCTGTTGTTTTACTGCAGAATTTCTATGTGCATTACAGAAGGGGATTTAAAAGAAACCTATTAATTATAAAAGTTTAAATTGATTTTTTGAAAGTGAGTATAAAAATAATATTAAAAGAATTATGGAACATGACATTTGCCCTTTTATTTCTTGAAAGAAAAAGCTAATGTTTCAATAGCCATTTCTACTATTTCATTTGTAATATGTAATAATCTTTTGAACCACTAGTACTTGTGTATACAATTGTGTTCAGAAATAATCAAACTTTCTCCATATTCTTTGTTCCCAGGACACACTGTCCTGGGAAATTTGTATGTAGTATATAGTTTAAGATTTAGGTGCCCCATACTTAGTCAAGAGTGAATTTCCTAAATGACTAAGGTTAAAAGAACTCATTATCTGTGTTATAAAAATTAAAATATGTAGTATGATTTAAAAAAACCTTTGGATATGGGGGAAAGAATATATGTGTGCGTGTGTGTGTGTGTGTGTGTTTTCCAGAGAGAATGTGTGTGCAATGAAATTCCATTAATGTACAGATGGAAGTTTATATTGATTTTAGCAAAGACCAGAACATAATGGTAACATGAATAACAGATAATAGCATCTGGCACTTTTAACATTTTTTAAGCCCTGAAATCTTTGGAGAACTGACAGTTGAACTAAATTGACAGCCCTAGTTATTTCTCAGTGCTTTCCTTTCAGAGATATTTTGATTTTTTTCCAGATTCAGGATTTTTTTTAAGGGGGCATCTGGACAGGCTATTTCACTGAGAGAGACAGACAATATTTTCTGGAAATTACCACCAAAATTAAGCAACTGTTGTGCATATGAACTAGATAACAATGAATTAGAAATAGATCTAATCACTCAGTTTCTTTGCTTGGGGACCGAGGATGGGAGCAGGAAAGAGAGAACCTTTTAGTCTTCAACTTGTTAAATAACTTGCTGCCAAAACTTCTTGGTAAAAATGAAAAATTTCACCAGTCAGCAGTTTTGTGTGGCAGGATGATTGCTGGTCTGGGTATCTGAAGGACCTGGGTTAGAGTTCTGATGCTGACCTTTATTACCTATGTGACCCTGGCATAGTCATTGAAATCCAAGTCTCAGTTTCTCCACCTATTTATGGGGATAATAAAACATGTATTATCTAGCTCATAGACTTGCTGAAATGGAAACTCTCTGTTATAGAAATGTAAATGATTATTTTCTGGAGATGTTAATCATTCAATCCCAAACATTTATTTAGAGCCTATCATATATAGGGGTGAGAATAGGGGATAAGAATATAAAAAAAAAAAAGAAAAAATAGAAAAGAAAATTTAAACAGTCTCTCACCTCAATGAGCTTATTTGATTATTTGATGTAATTAAGACCAATATTAGCCAAACTATGACCTTAGTGCTTCTTCCTGACAACTGTGGTAGTTACTATATTTAGTCTAACATGAACAACACATCTACGTTTTTTATTGTTTCTCTTTTTCTTTTGCTGTTCTCGCATTCTTTTCTCCCCTTTCCCTTTTATCCTCTTTCCCCCTTTCTGTACTGTGGACCTGCACTCCTGAGAACCTACAGCTATGGCTTAAGGCTCTTAGTGTCAATAAGGGTGACTGACACTTTCTGAAAACAAATCACCTGGATAATTGAATTCTTTCCCCCCGCAAATGTTGTAGTGTCTGGTGGCGATTTGAAAACCCCCTATTATTCAGGATCAAAGTAATTTGTAGCAGAGAACAAAAGGTTTCTATATGAATTACATGTCACCAAGTTATTTTCTGAATCTTCATCTATAAGCTTGCTTTGGAATATTCAATATTCCAGGCATTATTTTGTATTTCATATGCAGTGAGTGTCAGTTAGCCTAAATGGGTCATCCTGTGAGCTTGAACCCAAAACGATTCAAACTTCAAAGACTGTTGCTCCATCCTTTTGGTAATAACCAACTTCCTTGCAACTTACAGTCAAGTATAAGAAAGGGTAAATAAATCTCCTTATTGGAGATAAGAGTTTCTTTAATACTCAATCCAATCCAATCTTCATGCCTCCATGCAGAATAGGGAGTGGCACAGTACCCCATCTCTTATGGGCTCAATACTAGGCAGATGAAGAAACACGTAATAAAATAAAACCAAAAGCAAGAATTTAAGTAGCAATTGGCTGACCACTAGTCATAGATATGGTGAAATGAGTATAAGGGAGGTGTTTGAACTAGATGGCTTCTAAGGGTCCTTCCAAATAAGGGATTACCTTGCTGAGGTCCTGGTCATTTTGTACTTTGAGTTACTATCAAGAGAAGAAATGAAGTCTGCTGTATACCTCATGTAGTGAAAAGGTGCAATGGAGAGAGTTCTGGGCCTGAAATCAGGAAGACCTGAGCTCAAATCTGACCTTAGACGCTTGGGCAAGTGTGTGACATTGGGCAAGTCACTTAACTTCTGTTTGCTTCCATTTCCTCAATTATAAAATGGGGATAATAATATTATCTCCCTCCCAGGATTCTTATGAGTATCAAATGAAATAATATTTATAAAGTGCTTAGCACATAGTGCTTGGCACATTGTAGGTACTATATAAGTGTTGGCTATCATCATCGCAGTATCCTAAGGGAAATCATAGAGTCATGGAGTTTTAGAATTGAAAGGGACCTCAATAGCCCTCTTGTCCCACCCATACTCAAAAAGGAATCCCCACAAAAATGTACTTGACAAGTAGTCTCCCAGAATCTGTTTGAAGCCCTCCAATGATGGGTGAGCCCACAACTTTTCAAAGTATCCCATTCCACTCATGGAAAGCCATAATTCTTAGGAGGTTATTTGTGATGTTAAGCCTTAATTTGATTCTTTGTGACCCTTCATTGACTGAAACTGGTTCTTCCACTTAGAGCTTAGGCTCTAAGAGAATGTCTAATTACTCTTCCATGATAGTTCTTCAGGTACTTGAAGACAACTACCATCTGCCCTTGAGTCTTTCCTTCTGTAGGTCAAATACCCCCAGTTCCTTCACAACATCCTTATGTGGTATGGACTTCTATGCCAGGCTGGTTGCCTTTACCTGGATATACTCAAGTTGATCAATGGCCTTCTTCACCTGTGGTACCAAATTTGAACACAGTATTCTAGAGAGGAGCTAATCTGGGTAATATACAGTAGAACTGCCATTTCCTTATTTCTGAAAGCTATAAATTCCTTAAAGCATCCCAATTTGTTTTAGCTTTTTTTTTTGACTGTTACCTCATAGTCTTGACTCATGGTGTAGCATTTCCAGTCCCCTGAAACTATCATAGGGAGTGGTGGAGTAGAAAGAGAGCTAGATTTCAAGTCAGAAGAATTAAAATCTTGACTACTACTCACTATCTATGTGATCTTGAGCAATTCATTGTACCTTTCTGGTCCCGGTTTCCTTGAAATAATATTTGACTAAGACTCCTTTCAGCTCTAAATCTATGATCTTGTGGACCTTCATTTATCACTTTTTAAATGGACATAATTGAACATGACTTACTTCTTAACAGTGATGCTTTTCAGGTAATATGTTTACTATACAGAACAATATATATCACATATGTTGCTTTAGATATATGTATGAATATATATATGTACATATACTCATTGTGTATATATGTGCTCATTATATATAAATACATATGTATACATACACACATACATATATACATACCCATTTCTGGGCTAGTATTTTAATGCAGATTGTTTTTGTATCCCCACTGTCTAGCCCAATGTCTGGCAAATCATAGACCCCTAAAACATGCTTGTTGAATAAACAGATAAAGAATGTAGTATCCAAGGAGGTAACAAGCTGGCTAAGGTATCACACTGGGGAAAGGAAGGAAATAAGCAATTAGATGGTGCAGGCAATGTGCTAAATGCTTTACAAGTGTTGTCTTATTTGATAAAAAAAATGTAGGTATTATAGGTTACTCCTATGGATATTTGTTCATTTCAGTCCTTTCTGAAACAGAGAATCATGGGGGTTCAGTTAAATTTGATGTTATAACTAGGGTAAACTCCATAATCTATAAGGTTCTTTCCAGTTCATATTTATGATTCTATCACCCATAATAGGCATTTAAGAAATTACTGTCAAAGTGTTTTTTTTATCATTATATGTTGTTAAGTTAACAAAATCTCAGGACTCTTCCAGAACTTTGTAAGCTTTGTTTTGGCAGATGATGCATTCCTTTACATTTTCCAAATATTTTTATAGTTTATATATCTGTCATCTTTGAAAGAAAAGATCAAATCTGTGATGGTGTGTGTGTGTATATATACACAATACATATACACATATACATATTTGTGCATGTCTACACATATGCATATATGCCTATATGTACACATGCTTTAGAGCATGCAAATGGAGTTTATTTAAAAGTTGAAACAATATATTCATCTTCTTAACCATCCATATTACAAATGTGTGCTATTTGTCGCAAGAGGGAATGGTTTAGCCGAACTTATTGCCAATATTATAAAAAATCAGTGATAATTTTGTAAAAAAGAGCAGTGCTTTTTAAAATATATATTTACTTGCATTCTTTTTCATGGGATATAACAAAAGCTAGAATTCATATAGTGCCTACTATGCACCAGGTGCTTTACAGATATTATTCTGTTGGTTGCTCATAACAGTACTGGGAGAGAAGTACTCCTTTTACAGTTGAGGAAATTGAGGCAAACTCAGATCAAGTGACTTGCCCAAAGTCACATAGCTAGTAAGTTTCTGAGGCTGAATTTGAACTTAGGTTGTCCTGACCTCAGGCCAAGTACCTTATTCACTGTATCACCTAGATAGTTAAGGGATCTCCAATGTGCTCCATCACCATGCTAAGAGATTTGGAGGAAAGTTCCCAACATATTGGGTTGATAGAGTATAGGATTGAGCTAACAGTCTTCCAAAGTTGCTTCTAACTCTAGGATCTTAGGTACCATAAGTTTAAATTTGAGGCTTCCAGCAGAATTTTGTAATCTATCCCCTTTCTACAGATGCATCATCCCCATGGAGGTGGAGAATACTCTTTTCTTTGGAGATCTCAGTCACTGCAGAGCCTGGGTCAGCAGTACAACTATAACTTTATTAGCCTTGATAACTAGGAAAAGATGGTACCACTCTCCAGGCTTAATTTCCCCATTTCCTTTATGCTAGACTCATATGGCATCACCTCTAGTTCATTTCTGCAAACCATATTGTGCTATTTTATAAATGTAAGTTATTATTATTATTGGTCATTCACCATTCTGGTCATTGATACATTTTGGTCATTCATCCATACTGTATTCTTTCCAGTTTATCAGTGAGTTATATCCAATAAAAATATCCACTTGTTCAAATTTGACACCTCATTCTATAGGTTTCTGTGATGAAGCAATACTGATTCTCTTTCATGGGGAAATCATCTCAAACCAAGGGAATTTGAACAACTAAATTTTCAACTAAATATCTCCACTTAAGGCTTAAAAGGAATAAATCCATGATAGAAACCAAATCCACACAACCAAGTCTTGCCTTACTTTTTGAAATTCAGCAAACAGTGAAGAGAAGGGGATTCAAAAGGTGAGAAATCTTTGGTATAGTTGGTGTATGGACAAATTCAGTGGACAGCTATTAATAAGAGTTTTATATATATGTATATATGTGCGTGCGTGCGTGCGTGTGTGTGTGTGTGTGTGTGTGTGCATGTAACCTCATGGTAATGCAGAAGGATAGACATCACATTTCTAGTGACCAGGTCCTTAGAAACAAAGAGGATTCTATTGATCACTTCTTTGAATTGCACCGCATCATCAGGAGAAAACTCAAGTTAATCCAGGATAGTCACTGCCTGCTATAGATTCTGGGTGAATTTCCATGATGTCTAAACATTGGTCAGAACTTCCAGGGGCTGGATTATATTGTAGTAGGCAAGTATGCAGCTCCTTCTAAACTGCAGAAAGAATGGGCTTTGTCAGAGGTCACCAGGATTTCTCAGTGCCTTTTACCATGTGGTTGTGGCAAATTTAAGATAGCTGGCATTCATCATTTGACACTTGGAATGATTATCACTTATTTACTGTGCACACTTGCATTTCTGTCATGAGTCTGAGGAAATGAATTTGACAGAACTTGAGGATTCTTAGTTATCCCTGGTTTTATTTCATCCTTTCTCTTCTGGGTTAGAAAGAATGAGTAGGCTAGCATTTCGATATACAGTGATGCATTAGCCCCACACTGTTTGCTGTATCTTGGAAGGATAGATAATATAATTGCTTGAGCAGTGCACACAATTGCATTCATAATGGGTATAAAATTCAATCTAATGACATATTATTTTAGGCAACTGGCAGGAAAAGGAAGATTCATTTGCACATTCCTTCTGTAATCTAGGATAATCATTCCCTCCTCCCTTCCCCCCAATTTGAAACAAGGTCTAGAGGTGAATTATGCCTTTTTTAAATTTAAAAATGAGATTTAAAATATATAATTGAGGAACAAGATCTGAATACTCTTCAATGTAGGACACATCTTGAACTTCTTGATCAATAAAACTGAAAAGCTACCTCTTTTTCCTCTTCTTTCTTCCCATGAGCCTTGCTGTAGTTGATAGGTGTGTCCCAGCCCTCCTGCTCACAGAGGGCCTGGTAGAAGGCAGCATTCACTAAAAGGCTTCTTGTTTTGAATGGGGGAGATGAGGAAGTCGGAATCGAAATATGAGGAGAAGTTAGAGGTGTGGCCTTGTCCAGGATTCGATTTTTTTTCATGCTTAAGTCCAAAGTGCCATTTTCATCCACTTCTATCTCAGCTACCTGAAAGGAAACAGAAAAATGTTTAAGCAACAGTTTGTGATTTTTAGGCTTCTCAGGCGAAGCTTTTAAGGGATAAATTTAAATGCAAGCTTTTATTTAAATGTATCTGATTTTAAATCCAGATTTTAGATTTACATCAGCTAATGTTTAATTCTTAGGGAGACCTAAGAGTAGCTATAATAATTCTCTTTATTTGTTAAGGCCATAAACGTAGTGAGTCCAATTTTGATATCTTCTTTGAAAAAATTAAGGCTTATTTTAAAATGTCAATTTTAAAGTGTTTTATTTTATTAATACTTTCATTATTTTTGGTATTTTAAAGTTATTTTAAACTCTAAATCAATGGGGTAATTTTTTTTTTAAGTTTAGATTTAAATTTTGAGAGAATCATGACTACCACAATTTACACTTATAAGGTTTAGTGCTCTGGTGCATCAAGAGTTGTGTTAAATTGGTCAATTCTCAAATATTATGTTATTTATCTTAGAGGGAAAATGTGCAAAGACAGACAGCTGGAGGAAAATGTTTCTAATGTTCTAATTAGATGAAGATGAAAGTGACATTTTACCACTTTATTGGTAAATTTTATTGCTATTGGTATTATTACTACTTTATTGGTATTGAATTGGAAAAGAATTTTTAAATTCTGAAAGTGAGTGAATAGGAACTGAACTTCAATATATGACATTTAGCTGTATGATGGTATCTTTCCTTACAGAAGAGGCAAGTCAATGCCCACACCGCTTTGGGGCGTAAGCTTTATAACAACAACTTTAGGCTACAGAGTTTTCATGTATTTCTGACTTTATGTTTCACAGTGTATCCTCACGAATTAGGGTACCATTAGTCAAATTTTTCAGGAAACAATTAAATGTTGCTTTTGTTTCAGTCTGGTACACTGTTGAAGAAATTAAATTAATACTACTTGGATTCCTAAAGTTATTTTTGTATTTCCTTGAGTTGAGCTCAGGAATTTAGCTTTTCCTCTGACTTAGTTTAAAGTTATTGCTAAAAAATTGTTATATCTCATACTGGTAGCCCCTCGGATACTTCTGGGACATGTGTGTTGTCATTAAGCCTCACAAGTTAACCTGGTATCGTTCTCAAAAGATATATTGTCTGTCCTTGCCTGCCCCTGTACAATTAGGGGAATTTAAAAAAAAATCTCTTCCAAGGAAATGGCAAATTTTGATCCCCTAGCAAAGATTACAAGTTGTGGGTGGGTTCCATAAAACAACTAACATTCCTTAATTATTAGAGAGCAGTGGTGATCAGCCTCATGTAAATGCCAGCCCACGTTTCTTAGTATAACCAATCATAATGTTTCTGCTCCAACCTTACAATCTATCACTTTTACTCCATGCCTATCAAGATATCTTCTTTGGGATTGCTGGGTTTACTGAGGTTACCAGTCTGATCTGTTATTTTTTTTTAAGTTATATGTCATTGTTAATAGACTGATTTTGCTCAGAACTCTACCTTAGCGTACCTTTATCAATATTATTTGCCATGCTGTCTGTACTCTGTAGTTTTCAACCAGATAAGTGAAGTCTGATTCTTTAACCTGAAGTTTGTGAATTTATTTTAAAAAAATTATATTTTGATGGCTAATTTCAAAATAATTAGTATTCTTTGTAACTATATATTTTATTTTATTCATTTAAAAACATTGTTCTCAGGAGTCCATACGTTACAACAGACTGCCAAAGGGGACCATGCCACAAAAAGGTAAGCATTCCTGGTTTTGAGCACCATGGTACAATAACTTTCACAATGTGTGAAGAACAGCCCTGTCACTTTTATAATTGGTCCAAATTAACACCTTTCTGACATCATCCATCAATTCACAATTAGCCTCTTCTCTGAACAATTTTTATACTCTTTTTTTTTTTTGGCTGGCAAAGCTGGAGTCTTTCATGAATCTTTTAGCAAGATACTAAAGCATGTGGTAGCCAGTTATATCCCCTGGGGGGTTTAATATATTCCCCCACAATTGCCATCCATGGGTGTAAGAGGTGCACTTGCCTAGTTCCATCGGCCAGCTGTTTGTCTGCAATTCTGAACTGAAAACCCCAACTTGTCCTTGCTTTTTGTGCCTGGCAGAGTTTGTGCTTTCAATCTCTCAGCTTAAAAGATAGATATGCTTTATTGTATTTATGGGAAGTAAATACACTTCTAATATGTTTGAACTAAGATGCTTTGGCTATATCTTTCTGTCCCCTTTTAGTAAATAGTTTAATCTCCTGTGATAGTTTTAAGCCCTGAATTTGACAGTACAGCTTATCCTGGATAATAACTTAGTAACCACAACATCTTACGCCATCTGTATAATATCAAATACACTTTTTATACCAGCATTAATAAACCTTAGTTACAAAAACCCAAGATATTAACCATATCAGTGCCAAGTGCCCTCTCCAGGATATGACAATTTTGCCTTGCCATGGCTGCATCAGTGTTTTTTTGGCTCCACAGTTGATACGTAACTATAGCAATGAAACAGAGCTACAGTAATCAAGTTTAATGACCAATGTAAAGTAAAATGCTAAATATTGTAGTTGCTGACATTTTTCATAATAAAAAAAACTTGGGTTAAGACTGCACAACCAACATTCACATAAAATTCCAGACCTCTGTGACAGATGGCTTAGGAAAGGAAGCCATGTGACTGGGCTGCAGTAGTTTTATAGTGCAAAACCCATAAATAGTGCAGATTCTCTTTCAGTGAAAAAATATCAACTACTCCAAGGCAACATCAACCAAAAAAAAGATGGCACAAAGCAAAAAAAAATTAAAAATCAGAAAAAAATCAAATTCTGCAATTATTAAATCCTGACAGCCTTCATAGACTCCCAATGAGAAGATTTTACATCTTCAATCACTAGAGTGGATTGGAAGGGTGAGGCATGGGAAAGGGAAATAACTAGCATCCAGAAACTCATGGGAGGATTAAAAGCCATGTTTCATGTAGTTTTCTAAATTTCACACTGAAGTTGGGCCTTTCATAGAACACCTAGTTCTGACTGGGAAAATACATGGGTTGTACATTTGTAAAGCAGTGTACAGATGGGCTTTAAGTGAGCGCACAGATGCATTCAACAATTAAGCATAGTCAGAGAAAAATATCCCTTTTTGCCCATAGAAGGATGGATCACACGTTTACAGCATGGCTTTTTATACAGGGCAGTATCAGTATCCATCACTTGGCTTTGTGCAGTTCAAACTCCAAATGGCAGTGCAAAAAAGAAAAGAAGAAAATGGCTTTTTCTGATATTGATTCACTTTACCCATCCCAAATCTCATAGAGATTCTAAGTTGGAGGGATAGAGACCATCTAGTTCAATCTTTCTTTAATGAAATTCTCTTATACGAGGACTCAGAAGAGAAGGCATGTGAATTCACAATTGGTAAAGGTGTGAATTAGTTCAGCTGTTTTGGAAAATTACTTGGAATATTGCAAGAAAAGTTATTGAAGTTACCAAATTCATAACCTTTGCCCCAGAATTGTACAACTGGGACCATAACCTGAAAAGGTTACTGAGAGCAAGAAAAATAGAATGATATAGACAAAGATGTTCATTGTAGTAGTTCCCAAAAGTTGGAAACAAATTATGTACCTAATGTTTGGAGAACGGTTGAACAAATTATGTTGTATTGATGAAATGGAATAGTACTGTGTTGTAAGAAATGGATAATATGATGAATTGAAAGAACCAGCTAGATGTGCTGCTTTAGTTTCATTTCTTAGACATTTGTTCTGAAACTTATTGTAAATCACATTATGGGCTCTTTGAGGCTAGAGATCACACCTTCTGCTTTTTGATTAATTTCTGACATAATGTGATGCCTTAAGAGATCAAGAAATATTTGTTAAATAAATGAATTACAAAGCTAGGAGCTCAAAAACTCATTAAAAATGAAATAAAAGTTTTTTAAAGAGAAAATATGCCTTGAAATCTGATCTTAGTAATGAAAAAATAAAATTTTGAAAAGAAATATTGATACCCTCATAAAGCTTAAACTCAAAGCTCTTATACTGACTTGTTCAACAGTCAACAAGTAGTAAGTATTGATAACATTCATAGCAAAATAAACACCAAGTCTTGAAATACACTGTGACTAAGTAGAGGAGGAACAAATGAAGAAAACTGAAGTTTAAAATTAGAATACTACACATGGTCAATAAGCTTTCCCTGAGAATCTGAATCATATTATAGGAAACCTCTTTAAATGATTCTATTTGGTCTTTGAATGACAAATGAGAAGCTACTTTGTGCTATTGTCCAGGGGATAAAATGAAAGTCAGTGAACATTTGGTTTTCCTCCATAGTTGTCATTTGTTTTCCTGTGATTCTTGACCCAGTCACCTTTTTCTCTGCTTTCTGATAACATTTTCCTGACAATAAATGGGACCATTCTGCCATTAGGGTAGAATTAGGAGGGAGTATGCCTTTTGATTCTAATAATTGAGACAGCCACTGGCTTATTTCTCTTAGCAGGGAGGAAAAAGGGAGATATGACATCATTTTTGTTTTCAGGTCTTGTTCAAGCACAAAACAGACTTTGAACTTTAAACATTTCAAGCAAGTGTCAATTTTTTGTTTTCTTTTAAGGCACACTGTGCATATGCCATTTTGTCTAAACAGGTGGGGAAAACACCAAAACATTAAACAGAATGCTTGGCAAGCAACAGTGATGGGGATAAAGATAGACTGTGAAGCTTGTTCCTACCTCTGTGGATAAGGGTAGGAGGAGGGATGTAAAATGGGGGATATCTCTGACATGTGCTGGCATAAGCTTTCACTGGGAGAGAGCAAGGCTCTCTGCAAACAACTCCACTGAGAGTTGGTAATTCAATGACTAGTGCCAGTTTGTGCAGAACATTACGACTGTATCATACCCTGAGTTACCTAGGTTAAAGATGTGGCATTCCAAATACTGGTTTCAGTAATCCCAAGACCTCTCTCCAGTAAAGATTTATGAGTGACAGAGATGGTTTGATGGTAAATGGAGCACGTACTTGCTCCAGTAACTAATTTGGGGAACTTCACCTAAAGGTTTCAGGATCGACATACATGGCAGAATCAGAAGAGAGCCTCACACATTAGAAGAAAACTACAACTATTTTTAGTATTCAGTCATCACTAACATTATTGTTTGTTTCTACTTCCTTGATTCTCCAAAGTGACAAGCAAGCAATACACATGAATGATTTTGTGACCATGTTATACTGGAATTTATTTTGTTAGATACCAAAGAGTCATCTTTATCTGTTTTTCTGAATTCTACACTTCTTGCTATAATGCTGTCTAGTGAGTTTCAATTCTCCTTCCAATGGGGACCTGTAAAAAAGAAAATCAATGTGGATAACCATATTTTCTTTCTAATTTGATACAAGTGTGGCATATGAATAAGAGGTCTTAATGTTTTTGTAGACTTAAAATGCTGTCATTTTCCTCATGTAATAGAAAAGAGAATTTTATTGGGGAATTTCTATGGCTTTCCTCCACACCTTTCTAGATTAATAAGAGACATAAAGGACTTCCCTCTAATAGCAGGGATCATCATTTTCATCTTTTTCCACACTTTGAATGATTTCTGCCAGTCACTGATTGAGATAAGGATAGGGTGTAGATTTGTGCTTTCATTGATTAACGGGGGCTACTGGATGAGGAAATTTCCTTTACCATTGCAGGTCAGCACTATCTCTGAAACTTATAGTCAGAGCATTGCCAAGGGCACTGAGAGGCTTACTGACGTGCCCAAGGTTACATAGCCAGTATGTGTCAGAGACTGGACTTGCCGCAGATATTTCTACGCTACACTAACTGATTCAGTTCCCCTACTAAATTTGGGTTGATTTGTGAAATGGCCACTGTTAAAGATAGGAATAAGCTCAAACTCAGAGACCTTAGCAATAGGTTTCAAAATTATACATTTAAATCAGTCATCTTCTTCAGAAATCTTAAGTTAACAGTGGCATTATATGTGGGCAGCTCTCTGGGTTTCCTATTATATCCCTTTTTCTAATATAGGAAGCCATCCACATTAGAAACAGGAGATGCAAGCAAGAGCATGATAAAAAATCAAGATTTCACTTTGTCCTCTTAGAGACACCTCAAGGTGGAACAGAATTATCAACCCTGACCTCTACAGGACCAGTTGTATTCTCCCAAAAGCATCTTGAACTCTACTTCTGCCTCTATCTCCTAACATGCTAGAACTTGGTCATGTAATTAAAAAAACATGTATTAAGTCCTTACACTGTATAAGGCACTGGTGAATAGTGATTGATATGATACAGTCTCTTATTTTAAAAAGTTTACAGTCCAGTGGGAGAAATGATACAAAGACCTACAATACAGAGAAGAATGTGATAAGACAAAGCAAAGGTATAGATAAATTGCTATGAGAAAGCAAAAAGGGTGAGACCACTTTCTTTTGGGGGTTTTTAAGGAATGGCAAAGTGAGATTCTTTACACTTTAGTGTTTTTGTACGTTAGACAATAAATTCCTTTGGACAAGGATTGTAACTAAATTTACATAGTGTCTTAAACATCTAGGCTCTTAAAATCTAGCCACCTATACCACTTAGCATGGTACTTTGCATTTAGGAGGGACTTAATGAATGCTTGGAAGCAAGTCAATATGGTAGATTCTTTTTTTCCCTGTAATGCACTGAAAACCTTTTTTTTTTTTTTTTTTTTTTTTTGCAGAAAGCTGGAGAAGGGACACATCTACTTAATCTCAACATCTAATTACTAAAAATTAGAACCCAAGATGATCCACTTTTGGTGGAATAGTAGCAAGGGTCACATAACTGTTTTGCTGGTAGAAAATCAATTGACTCCATAAAGAGAAGTTGGTAAGAAATAGAAGAGGATAGGACATAATTGGCTTATATTGTGAACTTTCTGCCTATGCAAACTCTTACAACGTTAATGACTTGGATTTTTTCTGTTCTTTTCTAGGAAATGTTTAAAAGAAGTTATGAATTTCCTTTTCATTGTCAGATAAATGGGATTAAACAAGGACAGAATTTGGCAAGTCATTAAAGTTGTGTGTATGTGTTATTGGGCCTCCAGGAAAGCGCTCTGTGAAAGTGACATGGTAGGGTGCCATATTTATCCTCTCTTAACAACCACTGTGTTGAATGAGACATTTTCATGGAGAAAGGATGGGTTTTCTAACTGCCAATACTGCAAACTCATCCTAAAAATCAAGCTGTGCCCTTTCTTCCTCTTACATCATCATCGTCATTTGTCAGGAGTATGCAATTAAAACTTGGTTGACAATGTGTTTGATGAGACGTGACAACAGTGTCCCTCACCCTTCTAGTTTTAAGGCTGCCACGACTGTGTTTTCAACAATGAAATAAGAAGTACACAGGAAGCCAACACTGATTTTAGAAAGATGCCAATGGAAAAGTCACTTTTCTGACCAGAAATGCCTTTTAAAAGAAGATAAGCTTGTACTGCTAAAGGCAGTTATTCTTACACAATTCGCAGCTTGGATTTAATACCTGATGAAACAGGAGAATCTAAAGGTCAGAGGAAAAATACGAATCCACTCCTAGGAATCTGGAAGTTTGTATCCTACCATATTGAAAGTATTTTTCATTCTGTAGCATTCTAGTAAATTTTGTAAGTGTTAACATTTTTAGTGGTGGTATAAAGGAAGAAGCACATTGATAGTCATGGGTTAAAAACATTAACAGAAGCTATAGGTATAAAATAATACAATAATTAAAAATAATAATACAAAAATGTGAAGCACACCAAAAAATGGTTTCAGATTTGTTGGATGAGTTTGAATTACTACAGCCTGATATTTTTTTTTGCTGTACTTTTAAAGATTGCACTTTCCTTTGTTCGAAAGCCGTATTGCTTAAAATCTGTTTTTGTGCAGTTTTTGGCCACTGAGTCTTCATGGGGCTAACTTGGCTCTGTTCTGTCCAGAAACTAATTTTGATTCTTCTGTCAAATGTTATGTGGCACTGAGCTGCCACTATGGTCTCCTGAAAGACTGGCACAGGTATTAGGAAGCAGATGACCAGGTAGAGGTTTTTATACTTAAAAAAGTTCTACTCCTAATAATCTTGGTGCCAGGGTCATCATCTAATATTTAATTTCCACCACATAAATTGTAAGAATCTCATAGAAAGTAAATAAGTATTTAAGTCATCCTTCCACTAAAGTCCTATTCTAATATTTCATCATGGTATTGAGGGACTCCTGAGTTCTCATAGGCGAATGGAGCAGAGTCCTGGCAGTTTCTACCAAGCTGGAAGGGCTTGGAGAATGGTTGCAGAAATGAACTGCGTTTTTGTTGCCTGAGAATCAGCACAGCAATGTTGCCCATTATGGGAAGGCAAGTCACTCTGTTTCTTGTTCTGGAAGTTGCTGCCAAATTTGGTTACATGCTGTCTCCTGAACATGACATTCCAGAATATCTCCCATTTCTCTGCCTTTGTACAGGTAATTGCCTTCCATAACAGGAATGCACTCCCTCCTCACCTCACCTCAGCCTAAGGGAGGTTTTTCCTGATTTCCTTAAAGGTTTACCTCTGATTCTACCTCCTGTGGGAAGTCTATCCTGTAGCTGCCCTGCCTCCTTGTTGCTAATACCCTCCCCCTGCTCCGATAATTCACTTAATATCTATTTTATATTTACTTACATGTTTATGTTATTTTCAATCAATACCATGAAAGCTCTTTGAAGGCAAAGTCTTTCATTTTCATCTTTACACTCCCAATATCTGACATCTAGTAAGTTTTAATAAATATTTACTAAATGAATGAATGATGCATTGGGAGTGAGAGGTGGGGACAACTCATGAATACCATAGATTAAGGTCATTAAGGTTTCCATAAGAAGATTTAAATATACAAGATGAAACATGGATTCCTGAAGTATTGAAGTAGCATTCAAGTTACAAACATTTCTTTAATTTTTCCTTAGAATATAATATATTCATTCCTGTCAGCCAATAATCATTTATCAAGTGTGCTGTGTGCTAGGCACTGTGGTAAGATAAGAAGATATAAAGGAAGGAGAAAGACGTGGCTATTGTGTCAACTAATAGAGGGAGATGTTTCCTTCAGTGGAAGAAAATTACTGGTTTGAAGATTTCTGGTAAGGTGGAAGAACACAATTTTATAACTGAAGTCTGGTCATAGCAGTTTATTAATAAATGGCTAACTGCAAAATTTAACTGTGACCAGCTGATCATTTAGTTGATAAACCTGCCGCTTACAAAAAGCTAAAGATCAGTTTGATATTCTACCAAGTTACCTAGAATATGACTGTGTTCTAGATCGCCTAATAATTTGCCTCATTGCTAGACAAACAGTACCGTTAGAGGAAATGTGGATTTTCTGGCGGCTACCAAGCTCTGGAGATGCAGTCAGTTTCCATGGGCCAGAACTGTAGTTTGCTTCTGGTTAAACTACTCATTCATTTACAGAACATAAATTCTAAGGCACATGTAAAATGTTACATAAGCCAGGAAAATATCTCTGTACCCAATTCCATAGTTTCATTTCTCTCTGGTTTTAAAATTGTGTCCATCTACCTTACCATAACTATTCAAACTAGCCATTTTATACTATAAAACATTCAAGTAACCCACGGTGATCAAATCACTTGAGTAATATCTACAAAACTTTTTGAAAAGTCTCACTCTCTTAGCTCAGCCCTCTTTTACGGTCGCAGATTTTTCAGACAGAAAAAATAAACAATTGAGAGATTTTAAACATCAACTCTTTTTTCATCTTCCCCTCTCCCCTCCCCCAGCTCAATTTTGAAATCTAACTCCTCCCTCTCTATCTCTCCATCCCCTATTCCCCCTGCCCCCTTTTTTCTTCAGACCCAGTGCTAAGGATCAAAGCAGACCCAAACATCTATTCTTCTTTTTCAATTGAACCATTCAGGTACCTTATTAATTTTTTCTCTGAATCTCTGGAAAAGATCATGCAAGGAGAAAAGTCTTTCTTTGAGGGGGAGGAAGGGGATGTTTTGAATGTGGTTGCGAACATGAAAGGCAGTTTATTCTCACAGTTCAGTTGCTAGCACACCCTCCAGGTTCTTGGACTACCCTACCTTGGCAGACAGACTCTGTGGTTTGTTGGAGAGGATCTCTGCTGCTTCCCTGCAGCGGGTGGAAAGGTTCAGGATAGCAGCAGCTGCTGCCATGTGGGTGTCTTCACTGCATTGACCGTAGCTATAAGAGCTGGCACGGCAAGGGCTCTGTGTGTGGGCGCTAGCACTAGGCAGTCGATTGGAAAGTTTCACTGGATTTGAAAAATGCTTTGCTGTTGAAGAGAGATTTGATTAGCCATTGCATGTATGTGTTTTTAGTCATTAAATAGATTTGTTTTTCAGGTGGTAATTTTGTACATTAAAATGTGTGAAGAATAAATTAAAACATGGTCTATTTTTCCATCTGTATGTTAAATACAGGTTACTCAGCTTCCCTTTAACGGAGGTCCAGGGATCCAATTATCTGATTGCTGTAAAAGAACTCCTCTTATCTTAATATTTCAGTATTTACCCTTCTTTTACACAAAAACTCTATATACCATTGGTTGGGCAGGTGCACTGGTACCATTCATGATGAAATACTTTGAAAAAAAAAACACCACCCCAGCAAAATTTATAAGGAATGATTGAAAGCCTTATAACTTATATGCCTCAAATTCAAAGAACTTGCTAGTTTCAGTTAAAGCAAAATATTTTGTTTCTGGATCACATAACTATTCATACTAATTTCGAAGATAAAAATGAAAATTAAGAGATAATTTCAATGTTTGCGTATTCCCCCTTAAACCAGTAAAAGGATTCAGAGTTAAAATTGGCCTTAGTTCCACTAGGTGGATATGAAGCATTGATGATATGATGGGGTCTTTCAGGAGCTGGCACATTGAAAATTCATATAAAGTAGGGTGAGTTAAGGACAGAGGGAAAGGTTTTCAAGGTGAAGAGAAATGCATTTCAATTATCAAGACTGAGTTCTGGTTTCATATTTCTGCTCTTTTCAAATAACATCTCTTATTTGTAAATGGAAAAAGAGAATTAAATGTATTTTTTTCATATTTTGAGGTATTTATAATCTGTGTACTGAAGGAAATATAATATCCATAATGCAGACAAAGAATAAATAGGTCTTCTTGCTTTTAAGAAACCTGACCATTTTATTTTCATTAAAACAAAATGTAAAACATTATCAATTATTAATACAGATCTAAATCATAAAGGAGGAAGAATAGTGTAAAGTAAATCTAACTATTGCATGTCTATTAAAACAGGAATATATATATACAATGTGCAATATGAAAAAGCATAATTATATTACTTATTCTAACTTCATCAAATGAGAGAGTATAAATGTATGTTAAACACTGTACACTTTAACATGTTATGTCAAGTTTTATTATCTCACTTGAGATGATGTAAAAAAGTACTTTGCATACCTTCAAGTGCTATATAGATACTAGCTATTAGTTGTTATTATTATTAGAATTGATACCAAGTCATCATTCTATATTTTCCAATTTATATTGTTAGATAGAATAAATTCTTTGCCTTAAAATGAATTTAGTAAACCTTCTCCTGGAGGCCACTTACACTAAAGTTTCTATTAAAGGTATTTTGACTGTTTTCTAGCTTGCATATATAATTTTTACTGATATGACTAGTTTAACCAGAGTAGTTTAAACAGTGGCTTTTTTTGCAAGTCAGGATAGAGTAAATATCAGATAGAATGAAATTTTCTCTTACAAAGGATTTCCCAAAAGGTTTAGCACAGTTTTAAGCTTTCATAGCTTAAAATCCTATAAGAATTGTAATATATTCTTATAGAGTATTAAATAGCATTCTGGCCCCAAATCTCATAGGAAATGGATGCTCTTTTCAGAAAATAGCACATATTCTTCATCTCTTTGTAGTTTAGACCAAGATGATCACATAAGCATAGCAAATTCAAGTTTTGGTGAATGAACCTAAGGGGTACTTAGCATAGCTTCTTAATTTGTGACTAACTTTCCAGAGGCACAAATCACTTCACATGTTGCTGAGTGTCACCTTTTTGTATTAGAGTGTTTTAAAGGGTATGAACAACTTTGGAGAAAAGGTTCAAGGGAACAACTACATATAATTTTTTTGTTGTAAGTTAGACTATATGGATGTGTCACCACATTAAAGGAATTAAATGAATTTCAGAATGTTTCCATTTTAAATCTTTAAGTTTGTTTATAAACATGAAATCATATCATCTCAGAATTGGAAAGGACCTCAAAGGTTATTTTATTCAGCCTATAACTGAGTCACAGACTCTCTATAGCACCATTTCCATGGTTTCACACATACATTATTTCCCCAACAAAAATTTGATTCTTGGGAATTGTTTCTTTTCAAGCCTTTCCTTTTCACCTTTTAATCATCTGAATGTTTTTGCTGGTTTAAGTAGGATTTTAAATAAACAATTCAACATTCATGTCTCTTTTCTTTGGGTTCAATATAAATAAAAATGACTGAATCACAATAGCTCTTAACTCCTATAATTTGTCAAATCCAATTCCAGACAGTTGCATAATAAATATCCTTTAGAATTTCTTTTATTCACTTCACAATAATAGCATCTTGGCTAAAGCTTTGCACAATGTTTGTAGAAATATTTATATTCCCCAGTCCTAGGCAGTCATCATCTGGATACAAGAAACTCAAACGATAAAATTATCAATGTCAGTCCCAGAGAGGACCACAGGAATTCTCTAGAACTGTCACCCTCATTTTATAACTGTGAAAACTGGGACTCAGAGAGTTTAAATGGGCCTTCCTACATCACATAGAAAGGGACAAAAAAAGGTATGGTGGCCTACAAGTCAGGAGACCTGGGTTTGATTCCCAGTTCTACTAATAGCAAGCCATATGACCTTAGTCAAGTCACTTAAATTCTTTGGGTTTCAGTTTCCTCATCTGTAAAACATAAAATAATCTCTTGGATTTCTTCTCAGTATAAATCTAACACCCTATGAACCTATGATCTTTCAGGTCCCTTTTAACTCTAACATGCTATAAATCCATTAACTTACAAATAAAACCAGTACTCTATTCCTAATCCCATGATACCTCTCCATTCCTTTTTTTGGAACTCAAGTTTTATCTGGGTTATACCTAATTAATCTTTTTCACTTAAAAAAATCCAGATTTTTTTTTCTTCTCCTTCCCACCTTCCTCTAATTAGAAATGTATATATTTTCAATCATTATTAGAAACTGAAGCTTACATTCAGGAAACTGAGGGGGCGTTGGTCCTTGTACTGTTGGTACTATTGTACGTTTTCCGAAAACCTGAGCGTCAAAGCTGGCATAATCAAATGGAACTTTTCCAAACTTCTCTTGCTCTTTTGTCATTGTAGCTCTGGGAGATGTGACCATTTGTGATGATCGGAAGCTGAACTGAGATAACTCAAGTTGTTTCACAAAGCCTGTCCTGGAAAGACAGAAGGAGAAGTGTAGAAAAGTCAGAGAATAGAACGAAAGATGAATAAGTAAATGTCAGCACCTGGAAAGAAAGTGGGCAGACATATCATAGAGTCAGTAAACTCATAGGCATTTACTTAATAATATCCACAGAGAGAGTGTATCAGAAGGGACAAAGAGCTAACATAGCAGCACATGTTAGGAGAACACCCAGTCCTTCAAACATCAGAGTTCTATGGCTTATTTGCTCAGTGACCATGGTGAAGACATGCTCTGACTCTCTCCCATCTCTATGATGGGAATACTTATGCCTGTCATTTTGGAGGAGGATTATTGGCAGGATAACATAGACAATGTTAATCACTTCAAGCTTCTTGGAGAGAGGTACGATAATAACTGCAAGTTGCCATATTTTTTTTTTACTGTACAGGTGACGTGTATTGGCCCTATCAATGAGAGATATTAAGACAGCAGGAAATATTCACATAGCTGCCTGGTATACAAATGTAGTGTTCTTTTTTGTAGGAGAGAAAAAATGACTTATAAATGTTGGGTTGAATCAGGTGATAGATGAATTACCCTTTTCCTGAGTGACGAAAAAACTAATAGTATCTTTCAGGAGGTGTCATTCACCTTGCTCTCAACTTTGGTCAGGAAAGGGGGGGAGTAGTTTACTTAGTGTTGTAGAAGAAAGGTGTTGTTGAAATGAAAAAAGTCTATCAGTCACTGGAAGGCTTCCTGAATCACTTTGGGGATACTAGAATGTATTGATGAGCTTTCAAAAGTACCTCTCTTGGTCAGTCTAGAAGAGTATGCTGGGAAACAAAAGCATTCTTGTTTTGGATCAAATGGAAATACGATGTAAGAGTAAGGGAATATAAACATCATTGGAGATGAAGCTAGGAGAAAGAAGGGTGTGCAGTGGGAAAATTAAGGCTTTGGAATCAGAAGACTTTCATTCAAATCCTTAGCTTGTCTTAGTTTTGTATTATTTATGACTTTATATGTTCTTTTCCCTTATGAATCACAATTTTAGACAATGTTAACTAAGCCTGATGGTATTAGGGCAGACAGGGAAAAAGAAAAGTGGGAGTAATATGAAAATAACTGACATTTACGTTGAACTTTCATACATTTTCTCAATTGATCCTCACAACAACTCTATAAGGTAGACATCATTCCATTTTACAGCTAAGGAAAATGAGTCTCAGAGAAACTAAGTGACTTGTTCAAGATAGCAAATTTAGCACATGTCAGAGGCTAGATTCAAATCCAGTTCTCCCCTGGCTCCAGTTCCAATTGTCTTTCTTCTGTGCTATGTAAATGTCCTAAAATCAGACCCAACAACAGTGGTGGCAGAAGAAGAGAAATGCTAAGTTAATGATTGAGAATGGTAGATTTTTGAATCCATGGTATGAAATGGTCTTAGTGTTCATGGTCAATGTCTCAGTAACTTTAGCCATTGGTGTTACAAGGTTAGGTTTATAGGAAGAAGAAATCCCTAGGCCAAGAGTTCTGAGAAAAAGCTGTTTCTCTGGGATGCTGAAGTTCAGAACAAGGCTGTAACCTACAGTAGTGGTATCAAATCAATAGAAATATGGGCCAGTAAACCATATACAGGATCTATATTTTAATCTAGCTCAGGCCGCACTCAGGAGTGTTGTGGACCATGTTTGTCACCTCTGGCCTAGAGCAGTCTCTTATACCTCTGTGCAAAGTACCTGAGGATGAGCTTTTTGTACTCTAGGAGTGGCAGAGAGGCTCAAAGTCAAGAAGCAGTAGCAGCATAGTTAGTCCAAAGGAGGAGAATGCCTGCCTCATTTTGTTGTGAGACAATGATAAAGTCTCATGGACAACAACATCAATTTTGGAATTTGACAATAGGAAAATAGAAAATGGGAATTTCCCCCTATTATTTTCCTCTTAAACATATCTAGCTATCATAACATCAAATACAAACTCTTCCTCAAGTTCGGGAGTATAGTATATTTGCTTGTGATCCAAAATCTTCTGAGTAACATTTTAAGTGGTATTCTATTAGTCAAGAAATGCTTTGTGTATCAACCTTATTTTTTCATGTGGAGATACACAGTTATGTATGGGTAAGCACATGTGTTTGTTAAAAGTTATATGCATATATAAGCATATATATTTACAAAAGAGCTGCATATGTACTGATTTATTCAATAAGACAATGTAATCATTGAGCTATTCAGGTAAGTAAAGTATTTCATCAGATCAGAGACTGTATTTAGAATACTGGCCCATTTCCCACATTTAATATTACACTTGCATTTAGTAATTCATGATCTATACTGTTAAATGAAAGTGATTGTGATTATAATGATGATTTTGACCTGTCTGGTAATAACTATTCAGGACAAAAGGGTCAAAAGAAAGTGTTCTGGATAAAAATACATTCTCAGGTGAATTTTATATCTTTATATTTGATCAAGAGCACCCAGATTGGGTAGTTCCAGCAAACAGAAGAGTGTTCTGGGAGGATTGAAGCATTGGGTTATTGCTTTGGTTCAAATGGGAGTAGGATGTTCCAGGGCTTATGGGAATCATTGAGGATGAGGCATAGCATGGCACCCCATCATTTAGCACAGAGCCTGGCACATATTAAATAGTTAAAGGTTTATTGACTGACTAACTCTGGGAAACTGTGGTATGAGTTGAAGAATGCTTATTCTTGGTTTTTACTCATATATCATTCTTTAAAGTAATAGGAACTGGTTCGTCTCCTTTTATACTGAATCTAATTTTTGTCCACATAAGCATAATGCTTTTGTCATTATGTTAGGTCATCAAAACTTTTCAATCTGGTGCTATAATGCTTATGTTTCTATAAATCCAAGGTATTTAAGCTACCTAACTGACCACATGACAGTCTTTTAATTAGAAGATAATGGTTCAGTAAGAGCAGTTTTTATAATGATTGTATTAGTGGTATGAAATAGTTTATCCATATGGCAGAATTTGAAATAAAATTAAAAGTATATGATCGTATGGTATTTTTGTAGGTGTGGCTGGGCTACTTAAATCCCTTCACCACATGAAAGATTTCAGAAAGCTAAAATTGATTTCAAACATGGGATTATTTAAAGTTAGTGGCATGTTCCAGAACTATGACAGATACAGGCTAATGTCATATATTCTGTTGCATTTTGATCCATTCATTATATTAGAGTTATCTATGAATTGTTTGTTACGGTTATGAAGGATCTAGATAATATAATCCATAACGTGATTTAACCTGCCCAGTCTTTCTAATGGCCTCACCATACAGAGATGCTTATTGATAGCTGATGGTTGAGGACAAACCATTTAAGACTGGTATGAGATGGATGAAAGAGACCTTGAAGTATAAGATCAATTACACAAAATAGAGTGTCAGGAATATCATGTGAGGTTCATACCTGTGAACCTGGTCAGGACACTGCCCGGTTTTGGGAGAGTCAAGCTGATTTTTATCCTGGGACATTGCCAATTTTTCAGCTGCAGCAATTGGACAACCAGAAAGACTGTTTTAAAAAGAAGTGGCAGGGTTTGAGTTAAAATCATAACGGTTCCTTGCACTTACATGTGCCTCTCACATACTTGGCAGACAATAAATAGTTAAGCTATATTCACATAGCACCAATCTCATCCCAAAGGGTCCCAAAGCATTTCACAAACTACATTGTCAACTATGTTAACCCATCTCAGAGGTAAACAATAGCTGACAGCTAACAATGTGTTTTAGCATCAAAAAGCTATTTAATTGGGGGTGGGGAGGGGAAGAGGGTGGAACAACTCAACTGTACACAGCTGATCCTGTCTGGATTTAGGGGGTAAAAAGAATGAAATTACTCAAATTATAATTTGGTTAGACCGCTAGAGGAAACATAGTTACTACCCTGAATTTTTATTTGGGATCTCTAACAGAGTTTCAGGGACTTGGTTTTATGTCTCACCCCAAAAGAGGAGTGTGTAGAATGTGAAGTCCTCTCATATGTGATTGTTTAAGAGTTATGAATATGGCACACAGGACCATGGTCATATCTGTTTTGTATAGTATGAATTATATTGAGAGAGAAGTACTAGTATTTGCAGAACTTATATATATATAAAACTCTATGGAGGTAGACATGTATATATTTATCTATGCAAATTTGAGTTTCAAGATAATACTGTCATTGGCATCTGCCATGGATCTGCATTATAGGCAAAAGGCACCTTATAAGGAGATGCTTTTGGCAGTGCTCTTAGTGCTTTTTGGATGAAGTCCAAGGCTCACCCACCCACTATTTTTCCATAGCAAATAATGTAAGAGTGTGGCTCCAGTGCATACATAAAATTCAGTATTTAGACAGTTGTCTGTATGTATATATACAACTCCACCACCAATCTCAGAAACAGAGCAAACACATTTTGGTCTGTAATGAGTTAGATGGTTGTCAATATGACAATTTATAGGAAGGGAATTTGCAACGGGAGTTTCATAATTTATAGGATATTAAGAAACATATTGGTATACTTCAGCTAGAAACTGAAGTTGATTGTCACACAATGCTTAATGTCATCTTAGTTGACAACTTTGAATTCAATGTATTAGCACTGATTCCCTCTTCCCTGTTTAATTTGAAAGGAAGAACAACGAATTGGGATTACCTTCTATGTGTGTTGCGATTACTGTTGACATGACCTCTTCCTGTGCATCCAGGAGTGGGACACTTGAGCACATTTTCATGCATGGCAAGAACTAAGCATAAAACATTAAAAAAAATTGGCAATTTATTCTAAAAACTGAATGCACTCACATTTATTCCTGTTTTGTATTAAAGGTGCATACAATCACATAGATACATATATTCTCACTCTTCTCTCAGTTCCCTTAAGAAAAATATATTTAAATAAAAACAGGTGAACATTAGAGGATTTCAAGTTATCTGGAAAGGAAACATTTGTATTTTCCTGACATCCTAAAATTCCTGGTCCAGTTTTTGTTGCTGCTCTGCTAACAGAAAACCTTAAAGAATCTTCTGAGTTTTTTCACCTTTGTGTATTTGATTTAATTCCTGCTGCTCAGAAGTTTGTTTTTCCACATTTGAAATTGTACTTGCTCAAAGAGTATTCTTTCCCTTTCTTCCCAGATTGAAATTCTGGATTCAGCTCTCTTCATATCATAAGTGATATTATTTTGATTCTTTGTACAGTTTTCCCTCCTGCTATTTGGTTACTGGCAGAAGAACGTGGTTGAGTGAACAATCAGATAATCATTTTGAGGAACTGCTAATCCAGCAGGACAGTACTGAGCTGATTAGATGTGTGGAGATTTGCAAAATCTTGCTTTTAAGAACATTAATGATGTTGAGGTATTCCAATCACAGTAGCCTATGCAGCTCAACAGGTGTTACCATAAATATGTTTCAATGAGGGAGAATTCAACCATAACTGACTACACTATGATTATAAATAGGTGAGCCACAAGGGTCCTTTCTGTCCCCTATAGGAGAATTGAGTGAGATGTTTTGTTGCTGTAATAAAATTGGGTTCATTTATTCTTACATTTTGAGTTAATTATATACCATTGCTTCATGCCATAGGAAGCCAGGAGAAAACACAGAGCTCTGGGAAGCATTGTAGCGCTGTGGAGTGTGGGATTTGGAGTCAGAATACCTGGGTTCAATACTCTGTCATTCACTGCCCATGTGACCATAGGCAAGTCACTCAAACTTTCCAGATCTCAGTTTCCTTATTTGTAAAATGAGGGGGTTGGAGCCAGTGAACTATAAGGTCTCTTCCTACTCTGAATGTGATCTATACTGGCCCTTACGCTCCCATGGTATGGGGAAGATTATATTTAAAGCAGGGCAACATCCTCATGTGTCTGATGCTTCCTGACATTTGCTTTTATTGTCAGTTGTGGTTAAGTAGCAGCATTACAGTTACTTTGAATGGAATTAGCAAATGGCTTCTGTACCAGGTCACAAGGGTTGGGTGGTCATGCAACCAAATAAATACTCTTTTGCTGCAGATTGAGAGGGAATTGTACATTGATTGTTCCAAATTGCCTACTAGGAAAATGCAACTGATTATATTCAGGTGTTATCTTGAAGAGGAAGCCACTTTGCACTGAAAGCAAGTACTCACTTTCTAGGGGCACTCTGACTTTATGAGGGCAGCCTGAGAGACTGCGGTGATGTGGATAGAGTCCAGTCACATGCCCTGTGCCATCACATCCAGGAATGGGACATTTAGTCTCTCTCTTTTCAGGCCTAGGGGAATCTGCAGGAAAATGAAATTGATTATTTCATTTATTTATTCTTCTTTCCCTTCTTCTTCAATAGAGTGGCCTTGCAAGTGTAACATTCTCAATTTAGCTACTTTTCTAGTTAAATACATTTTTCTCACATTGCCTTGAATAAGACGCTCAACTCAGACCTGTGGAAACATAAAAATGTTTTCATTTTTCTTGGTTTCCTAAGCAAAGACTGACAGAGGCCAATGGTGTGTTAAAATACAGAGATGGCTTAAGGTTGTTATGTCAACTGCTTCATGTCGTTAGAGCTTCTTTCTGGAAAATGAACCGTAAGCCAGAAGGTGTTCAGTTTCCTGAAAAGAAAGAAATAAGGTAGAAGATAGAACATATTCAAATTGAAACTTGTCTTCTTTAGCAAGGAACTGGAGGTTGCCATAGTCACAGTTGTAAAACAAACCAAAAAAGCTCTCAGCAGCTCCCATATCTGAGTCCCATATTTGACATTATCTTCTGCTAAGTAATTGGACAGTTATGACAATTTGATTTGGGGGAATGGAGGGAATAACTAACTCTTCCTGCCACCCTTGCCAAGACTTCTCTCTGTGGAACAGCTGATGAGAAGAGTTGAAACAGGCCTCTTTTTGTATCTTCACTGAACTCTCACACTTCCAACCAACCTTCACTAGTACAAAGCATGAAGGCTCCAAACCCCTGATGCTTTCCCATTTACTGTCAGTATGTAATGACTAGGGGAAGGAGGGATGCATTTTATTTTGACTACTGAAGCTGAAAACTGGGGATTTGGGAAGGCGGTTTGGAAAGGAACCTTGCTTGCGGTAGACTCACAGAACATGGAAGCCCAGAGAATGGAAGATGCTTTCAGAGCACTTGACAGAGTGCTGCCAAAAACATTGGGGAGTGAGGGAAGATAACAGCTGCAGCCAAGCTGAGGAAAGAGACACCTTGTAACACATTTTGTCAGGCTGCAATGAGGCACAAGCCTAGAGAGGAAATGATTGGGGACAAGCTGAGGGGTTAAATTTTTCTGGCAACCATGTAACAGAAGGTTAAATAGAGGTTTAGGCAAATATGTAAAAGAAATAAGGGCAGGGGACAAATACCAATTGGGTTATTAATGAATACGGAGGAAAACAAGAGAAAATTGTTATGCTTATAGTAGAAAGAGAAAAAAAGATTTTTTTAAAAGAGGGCATTGTTATTCAAATGGCCTTTCCAACCCAACAATTGTTAATGTTTGGGCAAATAATTGGCAGAAGTTAGCGTCCCAGGATGAAGTGTATTTTGGTGGAAAAATCTGCCTTGGATCTATCTTAAGAACCCAAAAATAAGGATCATGACATAGAATCCACACAGGCTGCAGGATTCCCAGAACATTCAGTATCTGGAATAATGAGCCTACCTGATGCTGAGAGTGAAAATAAATAATATGTATGATCCTGCCACAAAAAGCTGTCAGAGATAGAATAAGGGCGAGAGTCCTGCTGAGTAGTGATGTGGAGGGCCCATATGCTCCTCTGAAACGTGTGGCACAGACAGAAAGGCAATGTCGCAAGATGCGACAGACATCTCTAGGGGCACTGTATTGCGATGATCAAATGTGGCTGTGTGATATAATGCCATGCCCATTGCTGGATTAGAAAATGGTCTTTAGCAGATGGAGCCCAGTAGGTTGTATGTAATACAATTACATGGAGGCATGGCTTCAGTAAAGGGGAAGAACCAAGAGCATCACAGGTTATACAGGATGAGTATCTCATGATAAGGTACAGTAAGTTATAAGTTAGAGATAAATGATCCAAAGAAAAGCGTACCAAGTAGCAGAAGTTTTTAATTAATGCAACAGAATCTAAAATAATGTAATTTCCTCTGTGATTTTGAATGATATTGAGGTCAGGTTTATGTAATTGTTGAACTACTATTATTCATTGTTAAACTGGGCAAATCATAAGCTAATTTAACTATCACCAGTTATATATATGAAACACTACACAAATTCAAAGATGATTGAAGTTGATTTGGGAGAAGTTGTATCTATGGGAATACAAGCTTCACAGTGCAGTAGGTTCAAGGAAGGGAACTGAAGGGAAGGGAAGGGAAGAGAAAGCAAGGGAAAGGAAGGGAGAACAGCTAGCAACTGGGCATCTTTTGGCCATCCAAATTTACTTTGCTTTGGAGAAGAGAAGGAAGGGGAGGGGGAGACAGACAGGAGAGGAGGAGCTGAGTCTACTCACAGGGTCCTTTGCTGCCAAAGAAGACCATGCCATCAGAGAAATGATGACATGACTTGCACTTGCCTAGAGACTCTCTTCTGGACCCTCCTGGCTTCAGAGTTATTGTCAATAGTAGCTGTTGCTTTTTCCCTCCCAGCCTGAGGTCTTTCTTTTCTTTACCTCATCAGAGGAGCCATGCCCTGGCTACTTCTTAAACAGGCCTATTCAGTGAATGGGCGTTGCCTCATCCTAAGTGAATACCTGCATGAACCTTGGCCTAAGAGGGCCAGGGTTTCCCAGTGCATCCTGGGTCATCTCCAGTCATCCTGAGGAATATCAAGTCATTGGATTAAGATGGCTCAGGAGGAGAAAGTAAGGCTGGTGACCTTGCACAGCTCTCCCTCACTCAAAACAAAGTCAAGTGCAAGTCATGTCATCATTTCTCTGATGGCATGGTCTTCTTTGGCAATGAAGGATGAACACAACATCTATGGGAATGAGCAAATGAGACAATATACATAAAGAGTTTTGTAAGCTTTAAAAGCTATACTCAATTAGCTATCATTATTTGTTCTTTTGCTTCTTGCATTCTTATTCAGAGGACATGTTCCTTTCCACACTGCTCCAAACTCTTTATTGCAAAACATCCTTTCATTTCTCTATACCATTTGTCCTATGGGAATCAAAGAAAAGTCTAAACCTTGACTAAACATGGCCTACTGACAACCCATCGTGAAGGCCTTATCTAGAGAAGAAGGTTTGGAGGAAACATAATATGACATCTGTTTCCATGATCAAAAATCAGTGTTTAGGCTCTGCAGTACCCAGGTCAGGTCAATATGCTGATATTATTTATAAGCACACATAGTTGGTGTTTGTGGGAAGGTAGATGGTACAGTGGATAGAGAGCCAGAAAACCTGAATTCAAATCCATCCTCAGACACTAGCTGTGCTACCCTGGGCAAGTCACTCAATCCTGTTTGCCTCACTTTCTTCATCTTTCAAATGAGCTGGAGAAGGAAATGACAAACCACTGCAGTGTCTTTGCCAAGAAAATCACAAATGGGGTCATGAAGGATCATATAGAATTGAAACATCTCATCAACAGCAACGGTTGGTACTCAGAGAAGATTTGGTGATGAGGATATGAATAGTTTTATTCTGATAATGTTTTTCTTTGGGGGCTTGGTATAATGAACATATATTTTATCAACCTTTAATAAATAAGGAATATCCACTTTGGGAAAGGCAAGTAATTACTGTATTTGGGAGGAATATTAACTGACAACTACATGAGTGTTAACTTATAGAAACAATTCAGAGAGAAGGAACGGTGTCTGGAAAGCCTCTGATATTTGCCTAGGACATTCAATATTAAGAATACTTGCTTTTTAACCTTGAAGATTTCCAATAGGGAGGCTTAGATTAGGGCCATGAGTTTGCTATTGAGTTGGCTCAGCTTCAGCCTTAGAGCAAATATCCAAAATAAATCAATAATGGACTTCTGTTACTGGTTTCCAAAGTGGTCATATTCCCTATGGTACAGGATGTGTTGCTGACAAGTTGCTCCTCCTTTCACACTGGAACATCAGTAAATTTTCAATAGTGTATTGTGAGATAATATGTTGTTAGCATAGCTAGAGATTTCGCTGGTTCATCAATGATGGCACTAAAATAAGGTGGAAAAGTTGTGTGTAAATAAGTAAATATAACAAGCATCTCCCCAACATGGCACTTGGAATTGAAATATCTCAGGCTCCATTGGAAATAATTGACTTCAGGAATATGGAGTAAGTATTAAGTAATGGAAAAACATTGTGAAGTTACAAGAGTCAGGCATGTGAGTCTCGGTGCAGGAACAAAACATAAAATGCGTCTGTTCTCAAGCTTTAACCCTTAACCTTCTACCCACATGCTACCTCCACTCCCAGTGTGACTTAGAAGATGGTAAAGTAAGCCTAGGATCATTATCTTGCCCCCCCACCTTATGCCACCAACCTTTTGACTTGGTGGGAAGTGCTGAAGAATGAATTTCCTGTTTTGTTATTTAAGACCATTATATCACTCACCTGCAATTCTGCCAAACTCTCTTCTTATGGTTCACAGCTTGGAAAATACAAAAGAATGAAATAATGGTTCTAAACTATAATAGCTAGTCTTTTGGGTCCACAGCTTCACTCTTCAGTCATTCTCATATGCACATCCTCTATCCACCAACAAATCTTTCTTTATTATACCAGAATGGTGTAGGGCTCTGGGTAGGGAAAGATGGTAGACTTACTTACAGAAGCATAGAAGTGATCTCTTTAATACTGAAAGGGGGTATTAATCCTAGGAGGGTAAGAAATCCCCTTAGAGAATGAGTACTGGGGCAAATAACCTTTCTCTAACTCTGGGTTGACCCAAGAGTAATAGAGATAGTTTTTGAGTTCTGAAGTGAGATTGAATTTGGGAAATCTGCAATTACATTAATTGCCGACTTCTCAACAAGGCATCAAGATATGTGGTGGGCAAAAAGGATCAAATACTTCTTTCCTCCTCCCCCTCCACAGATGGTCATTAGAAGAATATAGATGAAAAAATGGTTACAAAATACATTTTTGTGGGTATTACACTCAACTCTGGAATCATATGTTACTTAGGTTCAATTTGGGGGAGAATACATGTTATCTGAAAACAGAATATTAATGATACTAAACTACATTATTTTAAGTACTTTAGGGTACCTTATTTGCTTGCAGAATCTGTGTATGCCTCCATATATGATATTAAAAATAAATGTAGTTAGAATGCTACTTGAAATTAGAAAAGCTAGAAATAAGGTTTCTTATTTTCTGTGAAACACTGATAAATATACACAATATTTTAAACATCTGGGATCAAGTAGGAGACAGAGAATAAGAAATTAAAGGAATTAGAATAGAGAATAGAAAATTTTACATTTGGGATACAATTTATTTTTAAAATGGGTTAAATAAACTAGGAGAAATAACTCAAATCTACCTAAGGAAAAACCTCTAGCCATTTTTTTCCAAAGCAAAATGAACCAGCTTTTATTCAAATAAGAAAAATGAAAATGCGTCTTACGTTTGCTGTTAAAGGCTTGTCTTCCACCCACGTCAATAACTTTGGTGTGCCTCCTTTCACCTGCTAGGTGTTCCAATAGAAATCTGTCCAGTTCTTTGCAGGTGCTATGAAGCACATGACCTTGCTCTGCCTGCAGAGCTATGGCCTGTTCTAGCAAACTCAAGTGCCCTTTTGTTTTATCCAGGTCAACTGAGTCTTCTGTTGTTATAGACAGGCACTCAGTGTCATCTTCATCACCCTCTAGGAGTGGATTTTGAGCTCTACTTCCCAAGGATTCCATGGGAGAATTTGGTGATTCTCTCATCTCCATTTCAGAATCACACACCTTTTCACAGGGGACAAAATTTTCCACTTCAGTTTTAATTTCTGGAACTTCCAAGGGCTCCTTTTGATTATTACTTATGATATAAGTTTGGGTCACATGAGATTTTTCAGGAGTTTCTTCCGAGAAGTTGGAACCACTGTCCCAACCATTTTCTGCAATTTCAGAGTGACTTTCATTGTCATCAGATGAGCAGTACTGTAGGTTAGAATCATTGATTTTGGCCTTGCAATCAGCTGACTGAATCATGAAGCAGTCATCAACGTCATCACTTTCAGTTTTTAATGACTGAATGCCACTGTCATTTAGGTTTTCAGTTAGTGTTTGTATGGAAGGATCTTGCTCTAATTTTCCCAAGTGCATTAAAGATTTGACCACTAGGTCTTGATAGCTGGTGTAACTGTCTTTGTTTAAGCTGAAGCTTTCTTTTCCACTGGAATGAAGAACACCTTCAGTAGGCTTCACAAGACTTTCTTCTATGAGGAAGGCAAGCCAAGAATAACAACAGTAAACAGATATTTTAAGAAAATAGCACCTAGAAAACTTGCTTTGGCATAGAATACTAATAAAGATTTGTGTTTAACTCAGAAGTGCTTGGGAGAGATTTCTCCATTACGTCCCTTTTACCTTATTATCCATTCTACTCCCTCCTCCTACTCCCAGTTCTTGAGAAATATGAGTCTATATCTTTGAAAGTCATGGAGATACTTCCCTTGGTTTAGTTCTAACATTCAATTAAATTCAACAACTGTTTATTAAAGTTGAGTATCAAGATAAGAATGTGGCCCCTAGCTCAAAGAAAGCTATGCAGTTCTCTACTGCTAATATCCTACATATTCAAGAAGAGTTCAACCATGCTTGGAGATGCCCCATTTTGAGTAATTTGGATAGATGCTGGGCTTGGAATGGGGTAAACCTTGGTTCAAATCTAACCCCAGACACTTCCTGATTATGTCACGTTAGGCAAGCCACTTAAACTTTCTGAGCCTCAGTTTCCTTATTGCAAGAATAGTGATAGTTATAGCATCTGCCTCAAAAAGCTGTTGTGAAGACCAAATGAGAGAATGTATCTAAAGGACTTTGCAACTCAAGTGCTATATAAACTCTAGCTATTATTATTAAAAATGGGAAAATGAATATTTTGAGGAGATCCTAAAATAAGTGCCCTGAAAAGAAAGCGACTCTGCTCCTGTGAATAGTAGTAATGGCAGTAGTAGTAGTAGTAGTAGTAGTAGTAGTAGTAGTAGTAGTAGTAGTAGTAGTAGTAGTAAAAACAATAAAGTAGTGGGAGAATATGGAGGCAAAAATACATTGATGTGATAAGGCTAAGAACTAACTTTTGCATTTAGTCACATTCCATATCAGATAAGCTTAGGGTCTGAGAGAACCTCATAGTGTATCTCTGCATCAGAATAAGTCCATGGAGCCTATATAAATTCTCATATGCATCAGTAGGACAGCTTATGATTTCTAGTGTATGGGACTGTAAAATGTACCACACAGCCTAGCAATTTTCATTCTGACATTCACTTGCACAAAAAATTAAAGAACCATTTATGTGCTTCCCAAGGCAGGGCTGGGGGAGGGAGACATGAAATATTCTGCCCTCTTTACGGACTGATAAAGACACCAAGTGAAGTACATTCTATGATAATAAACATCTTTGTGAGGAAGAAAGAAAGAGCCACCGGGTACTGAGGGATATAGAAAGGGCTTCTATGTTGGGAGACAATATGCCTTTTTTGTCTCATTTAATTTTTTATAAACATTGTCTCTGACAAGGACACTCAAAAATACATCTCCATCATCTTCCTTTCTGGTAATTACCTCTCTAAATCAACACTGGACTGCCAGGATCAAGTAAATATTGCCATAGTAACTAAAAGCATTTTTGGATGAAGGGAAGAATTTAGTCACAACACTAGCCCCTTTAATAATGCTGATTATAGGGTGCAGTCTTTTGTTGGGATCTATTCAACATAAACTGAAAAATTTAACATTTTACTTCCTAGAAAAGAGGCTAGATAAACAAGCACGTAATATTTGATAAGATGGCCTATCTTCTTCTGAATTCATATCAGAGGAACTCCAGATTTAAATAATAAATTAAACATAGTCTAAAATGCAAATGAAGTTTTTCTCAATAACACGTTGGCTATTAAGAGAAAGTGTAAAGGGTTATGATAATTTTAAAGTATTATGAACTACAGAAAACAAATAAAAAGCATTTTCAGTGAATATGCTCAATTCATTGAACTATTCTCTCAATTCACTTAACTACCCACATGTGTACAATAATGATTTATAGACATTATACCTAATTATGCATATTTGGGCTATGTTAGAGTGCCGAACAAAAGCTCTAGAAAGCAACAATTACCTCTGTTGCTTAGTTACGTAGTTTCAAATATTCCTATTAAGTGCAGATTACTGGGGAGGGAGGGTGACAAAAATGCACATGTGCACCACAATGCATTTCACTCTACTGATGCCAAACTGTTAGCATTTTGGGTCATTTCCAGTTTACATAATTGTCTGGTTCAACTGTTTGTTATATGTTAAAAGAAAATATTTATTAATTATTCTTCAGAAAATAGGACTCATACAGTGAGAGGTGCCTATGTGCATTATATGCTCTGGTTTCTAAACAGGGAGTCTACAAACCTCAACCTAACTTTCCAGAAACTCCCTACTGGCTTTCGCTTCCCTGTAATTGGAATGAAAAAAGTTGAGTTGGCTTTAGAAATACAGCTCCTGGTGACAATGAAGTTAGGTCCGTGAGCTTCCACAATGGCATAAGGCACAGCCATGGATTTGTAAAGTTCATGGGTTTTTTCTTCCCTGCTTTCAGTGGAAATAGATCCTACAGCATTAGCAACAGGCTAGAATAAGTGTATTTGTTTCTTACTGAACACTTTTAAAAGTATTAATGTGACATGCACACATTTCTTTCCTTCTAGATATAATAACAAAAAAGATAAAAAAACACTATTCCAAGCTAAATTTTAATAGAAATTTTCTCATGCTAATGCTAAGAAGAAGTTATTTACAAATGAAGATGTATGTCAAACTGAAAAAAGGAAACCCTGCTTTTGTTGAGAACATAGTTATATAAGATCACAGTACTCCTGAGATCAACTCGAAAGTATATTTCAGAAAAGGTACTGACTTGACATTCGTATAGGGAGCTTCTGAAACCCTCTATAATTTTGATCTAGCTCCCATTCTTATGCTTTTTTTTTAAACCCCCAATGCCTTGTATTTAGTATTTGCTGAAAAAAAAATCTTTATTGGCATGGAATGGAAAGTGGTGGATATGGTAGAGAAAGTAATTTTTGTGTGGCGAACAAAAAAACCCCTTTATTAGTGATGAGTAGAACTTGGAGCAGTTATTGACTTTATTGGAGGGTCTTTATTCTGAAATGTCTAGGAATCAAGTTTCTTGGATGGTTTCCATTATCTATAATAAGCAGGTAATTTGCTGCCCAATTTTTAAAAATATGTCGAGTTCTGTATCCATTGCTGGGAAGTACTAAAAGAAAGAAAGAAGGAGGAAAGAAAGAAGGAAAAAAAGGAAGCCCAAACGCACCAAATAGAAATACAAATAATCAGAATAGTTATTAAGCAGAACATTCCCTGAAAGTCTTGACCCATTCCTGAAAATACATGAAAAATGTATGATATACTAGGAATTGGCAGGCCTAGGATCAAGTCCTGACTAAAACCATTTCAAAGTTGTATGACCTTGATCAAATCAGTCACTTAACCACTTAGACATTTCTTCATCAGTAAAGTGAAGATGTTGGGCTAGATGTTCTTTAAAACCTCTTTCACATTAAATGATTTTGCTTTTAGATGTCTATTAACTTCCTAGGCCACTGGGCTAGGAAATTGCTTTTTTTAGTTTGGTTTTTGGATTTCACTGATATAGGAATTCCCTCCACTAATGCAGATTGACACTTACTTTGGAAGTTGGAGTCTTACAGAGTTGCTTGGGGGCACTGAAAGGTGAAGTGAATTATCCAGGTTCACAGAACAAATGTATATCAGATTTAAGACATGCTACCTTAGGGAATTATTTTAGAGTAACAAAAAACAGCCTTAATGACTTACCAGAATCTATGTACCACTCAAAGTGCTGAACCAGCAGATCATGGTCTTGAATCCTATGATTCATAGGATCATAGCTGGTAGGGAGACTTGGAGGTCACTAAATCCAACTGCCTCATTTTACAGATGAGGAAACTGAGACCTAGATAGGTCAAATGATTTGACTAAGGTCACAAAGGTAGCTAGGATTTGAAACTAGGTTCTCAGACTCTAAATTCAATGTTAATCTTACTGTGCCATGCTACTGCTCTTTAACCCACCTTCTCATGTGATCAATAACGCAGAAGGACAAGACAGCTGACTGGGTTACAAAAGTATGTAGCATGTACCCATAGGACAGTGCTAAGACCTCATAAAGTTTAAGCTAATTTTCTTGGCTTCATTCACAAGTGCTAAACAACTGGAATATCAAGCTAGAGACATAATTAGGCAAACAAGGTTAGAGAGGAAACTTCTTCCAGTGGGCAGTCAGGCATTAGTAGGTGGATGATTTTTAGTTTTTTACACTTTTACATAGGGTATGGAGCCACCTAGGGCCTGCCACTTAGAAACTCTGTCCAATGATTGCATAGAACAGAAATTTGCTCAGCCTAATTTCTGAAATTAATTTGTCCCCAGTGAAGAGAAAAATACTGGGGGAAGGGTAGCAATTACTAAGGGTTTGAGAAGGCAGGGAAAATAATGTTGGAAGGAAGAAGTCATGGTTAGTTAACTATTCCCCTTTCATGCTTTTCCTATTATTTCATGTATTTTCCCAAGGGGCAGCTAGGTGGTGCAGTGGATAGAGCAGGAGTCAGGAGGACCTGAGTTCGAATCTCACCTCAGACAATTGACCCTCACTAGCTGTGTGACCTTGGTCAAGTCACTTAACCCCAGTTACTACATCCTGGGTCACCTCCAGTCATCCTGATGAATGTATATCTGGTCACTGGATTCAGATGGCTTTGGAGGAGAAATGAGGTTGGTGACCTACACAGCCCTCCCTCATTCAAACTCAAGTGCAAGTCATGTCATTATTTTTCTGCTGGCATGGTCTTCTTCAGCAACAAAGGACAAACACATATGTATTTTCCCTCATTATAGCTACTTTAAGTTTATATTCTACAATGTTTTATTTAGAGTGTATAGATAATTGAAATTAATGAATTAAGTTGCCTGAATGAGCTTAAACCATATCTATTACACAAAATCACAGAAGTGAAGGGTTGGAAGGGATCTCAAAGACTATGTAGTTATATGTCTAGCTTAGCACACATCTGACATCCCACCTTCTACAGGTAGCTTTTCCTACTCTCTCTAAATTTTAGTGCCTTCCCTTTGTTTATTATTTCCTATTTATCTTGCATGTAACTTGTTTGTATATAGTTTGCACATTGTCTCCCACTTAGAATGTGAGTTCCTTGAAGGCAGGGACTATCTTTTACCTTTCTCTGTATCCTCAGGGCTTAACATTGTGCCTGGGACATGGTACATTATTAATAAATGCTTATTGACTAACCGACCTCCAGTGAAAGAGTAACCCAGTCCACCTCTGAACAAAGCCAATCTTTAGGAAGTTTTTCTTGACGTCAAGGCTAAATTTCATCTATTTGTTTTAGTTCTGACCTTGAGAGCTAAGCAGAACCAAACCTAATTTCCATATGAAAACCCTAAAAATTCTTGGAGAGAGTTGTTTCAGCTTCCTATCTTCAGAAAATTCTATAGGTTTGTCTTCTATGGTATTATTCAAGACATTGATAAAAAATGTTGGACAGCACAGAATTAAGGACAGATCCCTGTGGGCTCTCAACTAGAGACCTCCTTCCAAGCAGACATCGTAATTCATGACTGTTCTTTGGATCCATTAATTAAACAAATTACATCTAAGCATATTGTCATCTAACCCTATGTCTCCATATTGTCAACAAGGATAACATGAGAAACTTTGCGAAGTGCCTAGTTAAAATCCAGATTTATTATATCTATAGCTTTCCCCTTGTCTGCCAGTCCTGTAATGCTGTTTAAAAGGGGGGAGGGGGGGAAGAAAACACCTAAATAGTTATTTAATGTCCACTTAATTGAGTCTAAAGCAAGTAAATTTCTCTCTTCTCCAATTTGTTCTTAGGTCAGGTTTAAATGAAAAAAAAACAAAACCAGTCATGGCCATCAATGGCTAAACTAGCTGAATCTATTTTGGGAGTTAAGTGCTCATGAAAAAGCCTGCTGATCTTTTTTTCCAAGTTCCAAAGGTGTTTAGGGAAAGAATGAGGTTTTTGTGAAAGTGATGAAGAGCTCATTAAGTCTCATCTTGTGCTTCAAGTTAACATGAGTAGACTGACTATAGCTTACGTGAGCTAACAGGTAAGCCCCGGCCCCCTCCAGCTGCATAGGTGCACTGAGATGGGAAAGACTTCAAGTATCAGCTATATTAAGTGCTATGGAGAGGGATCTCTATGGAGACTAGCTTTCTATCTTAGCATAAACACATGTATGGAAAACATACAAACATTCTTTGAAAATGCCAAATTAGAAGTCAGGGACTTACAGTGTTTGAATTTCAATGGAAAGTTTTAAACCATTTTCAGAGTGAAAGAATCAGGAGTAAAAATCTGACTCTGGCCCCAAACTTGTAACGTACTTTTCTCCATTTAGTTTATTTTATCACTAGTTGTTATTTTGCCTATTAATGATTATCATCATTGTTATTACTATTACTTATACTAGGAAAGAACTACTTATAATCTAGGTAATAACAAACATTGCTATTTATTTTTCAAAACTAAAAACTCATTTAGGCATATTTGTATAAAAATATACTGCATTCAGAAATATTGTTCTATATTCTTTATAGTATAGTATTACATTTTCATGCAGGGCCTGGAGTCAGGAAGACCAAAGCCATCTGACCTCAGACACTAGTTGTGTGACCTTGGGCAAGACACTTAATTTCTGTCTACCTCAGTTCCTCAACTATAAAATTGGGATAATTATGACACCTCCTTCATAGGTTTGTTGTCAGGATCAAATGTGATAATATCTGAAAAGCGCTTAGCATAATGCCTGGCACAGAGTTGGCACTTCACAATTGCTTTTTCACATCCTTTTCCCTTCCTTGTTTCATTTTTTAATTTATCAGATATTAGGTTTTATGTAGCCTAATTCAGATATTAAACATTACAAAGCCTTTTAAGCAATGCAGGGCAGTGCAAAAGAAATTTGTCTAATCATCCTAATTGGAAAAAAAATATAGAAGACAGATTATTCCCAGCCCAAGATATAAAGCTGAATAGGCAGCCTGTTGACAGTTAAAATATTGTGTATATGTATTTGTGCACATGAGTTTAGATAAAATGAGAGAGTACACATAAGCAATGAACTGGGCTGAGAAAAGAGAAGACCTGGCTAGATCATATTTAGGAAAATGCAAAGTGCTCTCACTTATCTCAAATCCTCCATGGACACAAAATCCACTATCTTTAGCACCAACCATCTTTTGGTGTTTACACATGCCTCTGAATCCTGAAATAATACAATTTTAGAAGAATCAATATCACATGTAGCTCCTAGGAAAGATGGACAATGGGAATAAATAGGAGGTAGTATATATTCTCTACTTTGACTTTGGCACAAAAAATGGAATAAAAGAAGTGAAGGCATCTATGATCAGATGAGTTGGGTCAGTCATGTGGTAAGAATGGAAAACAATCAATGGGCAGATTAAGTGCTACTTTGATCTCTCCTACATAATCACAGGGAGTTTCCCACAAATCAGATGGGTATTTTATGGAGGACTGATCAGAAAACACAGATAGAAATCATACAGGATGACAAGACATGGAAAGATTGTGGTCTGATAACAGTGGAGGAGGTACCATCCTGATGAAGTCATGGATTCGTTTAAGTACAGGTTTTTATTTTTTTGTTCATTTGATAGTTTCAGCACTCTGAATTTTCCTGATAAGTTCGTGACTATTTCTTGCAGTCATTAGAATGGAATATTGAATTCCATTTTTCCATGTTCCTTAATTTAATGCTAATACACAAAATGGTAAGTGGTATAATAAATAGCCTGAATGAACAAATGAACACACTTTCCTAAGAATGTAACTTACTCCTGGGAGAAACTTTGGCACTAGAGAGAATTAGACTTACTAAACTATAAAAAAAATGATGAATAACAAGAGTTAAAAAGAGAATTTGCACCCAGGGAAGAGAATGGAAATTGATCTCATAGTCACACTGAAGTGTTTCAGTCCTCTTATTTAATCCAGGCCAATCCAGTCCAACTCTTATTTTACAGATGAGGAAACTAACACATAGAAAGAGCAAATGACCTGCCTATGGTCACATAGGTTTTGTTTGCCAGAGCAAGGCCTCAAATTTGGATCCTGTGACAACAAAACCGGCACTTTCTTGCCTTACACAAATGGATTTTAGTTAAATCATCTGCAATAAATAATTTGATTACTGAGGAGAAGACTGTAAGGACCAGAACTACTCTCCTTCATATGTCCTCAGGTTCCTACTCAAACTTGTTTTCAATAAATATTCCAAGTACCAATGTATTGCAAGTTGAAAGGAGGGAAAGGAGCATTTCCTTCTGAGTAATACCATATGAAAATACTTTTGAACTTGGCTTTGGCTTTTTGTTTTGATAGCTCCTATCAAGAAACACACATCATTTCTGGGGCACAGAAAGAGAGACCCAGCCACTTTTTCTTTTATCTGTCTTGGGAAGGAGAAATAACACAGTCCTTTATCTTTGGAAACCGATTTTGGAATAAATGCCATTCACAATTCTTAAGTATCCACTCCACAGCCTTTTGGCTAACCCTCTACTAGTGCCTGAGGATTTGTAGCTTGAGCCTATCTTCTTTGCTACCTGCAATGGGATGGCCATTTGTCTCCAAGAGGCAATCATCTTCTGTCTCACTTTGGTCATCATTTTCCTCTTTGCATTCCACGCTGGGGCTATAGTGACGAGGCTTCATTAACAGGGATTTCCTTTTGTTGACTGGGACACCTAAGGTTGGCTCTTCGGTTTTTCTCTTCTTTGCCATGGGGCAGCCATATGCAGCACTGCAGTGAGTAAAGAGAAAAAGTTAACAAAGTTAAGTCTTTTGAAATGTTTCTGTTGGTACTTTGAAAGGCTGTAATAGGAGGCTACTGGAAAGTGGAACTATTTTTTTTTTTTTGGAGATAGTGAATAGAGGTTTAGATTCTGTTGTTGGCACTAACAAAAACAGCAGGGACAAAGCCATTGAACTGTTCTGATTCTCTTTCACTGTTACCAGTACAGTTGAAAAAAATCATCTTTAATCCTGAGTAAGCATATGTTAATCTGAGCTCTGCTTGGCACTAGACAAAATACACCCAGGGAGGGATGAGAAAAGATTTATGCTGGTTTCCTAATCCTAAGAAACAGCTAATGTGAAAAATATACCACCAGTTACACCAAATGTGTCCATTATGGATAAATCACAATATGTTACAAATGCTTGTTTGATTGATTGGTTAGTGTGTTTGCATACCTGTGTGCTACAAAAACTGCTTATCTCAGCCCCAGTTGTGCATCCAGCTTCAGAGGCACACATATAAAGTGTTCTGACTTGAAAAGAAAAGGGTGGGGGAGCAAGTATTAAATATTCATTGAACCATTGTCTAGTTACTGAAGGAAAAGTGGACTGAGTCTATACCAAAATCTCCCCTTTGATTTTCACACGTCTGGCACCCAGATCAAACAAAGAAGGGGAGGAGAAATCTGATTCAATCTGCCAAAAATGCTCAGTATTTTATCCCTATCCATGATCTCATATAGATTCATACTAAAGTACTCTCATGGCTGCCATTTGTCACATCTTGACTGAGAAATCAAATCTAAATAGACTTCCCAATCATATCTCTACCAGACATAATGCATATCAGCTTATTGATTATAGTTAAGTGTTTACTCTTTTTGCAGGGTCCATCAGATGCAGAAATCTTAGCCAACAGTCAATCTTCAGCATGCTAATATTAAGAGAATGTCCACTTTATGCAAAGCATAGGCATCCTGATGAATTTCAGAGGAAAAGGCATATATGCTCCTGGCCCTCTAAAAGGTGCAGAATAACATCATAGATGGGGACAAGTGCAGAGTCCAAAAGAAAGAGGAAACCTTAATAGTCTTCAAGATGTTCCTGTTTGTGAATGACATTGTGTTCACTACACAAAAGGCCAGAACTTTGCAGAAACTTCTAAAGGAATCTATAATCAATTAATCTCAGCATAATTATCTCCTCAGGAAAAATCAATAGTTGAATGATACTTATTTTTGAGACTATAATATTTAGTGGGATGGAGGATGCATGGGGCAGGTTTATTATTGCAGATATCTTATACCAATTCAATGAATAGAGAATGAGATGTGGCCAGAATCAAGCAGAAAGAATAAAGCAGACTGGATTGCCTTTAGGAAATTAGTGGTGATTTTAATGATCCCAAACTTCTCTCTGGAAAAAAAAGGCGCATCTTTTTGAACATTGGCAAGTTCCTTGGTTATATCCTGAAAAGACTTACATGAACTGAAGAAAAATGAAGTGAGCAGACAATTGTACACTGTAATAGCAACATTGTGTGATGACCAACTATGAATGACTTAGCTTTTTTCAGCAATACAATGATCCAAAACAATTCCATAGGACTAATGATGGAAAATTCTATCTATATCCAGAGACAAAACTGATAGAGTCTGAATGAAGATTGAAGTATGCTATTTAATTTTATTTATTTTTGTGTTTTTTCCCTTTTGGTCGGTTTCTTCTTTTGCAATATGATGAGTATGGAAATGTGTTTTACATGATTACACATGTATAACCAGTATCAAACCACTTACTGTCTTTAGGGAGGGGGGTGGTGAGAGAGGGGTAGAGAAAATTTGAAACTCAAAATTGAAAAAAAAATGAATGTTAAAAATTGTCTTTACATGTAATTGGAAAAAATTAAAATGCTATTAAAAAGTTTGGTTATAAGGCAACCAATGGGCAGTAGAGGGGTACATGGTATGCAGGGCTGGCTCAGACATATTGACAGTGAAATGTTGGACAAGTAAAGAAAAAAATGCCATCAAAGAGATATATGACTAGAAAACAAGGCAAGTTGAGCATATAGAATGATTGAAGGATAACTAATGAATATACCCCATACTCTGCTGGATTCCATAAAATTTCATGAGGAGACCCTCCACATTGAATGTTCTTTATGTGGAGAATTCATAGGAAGGCATGGAAGTCTAAAGAGTGATTTTAAAAAATACTTGGATTGTGACATGTTCCAGTGGAGGTAGTAGTCACATAAATGAGTTCAAAGATCTATCAAGGTGGCCATGGATTTATTAGAAATATGTATGATCCTCTCTCTCTCTTTCTTTCTCTCTCTCCCTCTTTCACTAATTTAGAACTCAAGTTCCATATATATTATTAATTAAAAGGTATTATTAGAAATTGACAATTGGAAGGGACCTCAAGGATAAGCTAATCTACCTGTTCTTCTATAGAAAAGGAAAGGAAGGTTCACAGGCAGGAAGCTGTGCTTGAAAAAATTTTCTTGAGGATGAAAATCTAATCAATTTATGCTCATTGATTTTTATTTCTTAGTACAGTTAAATATGAATCTCTCTTTGGATATAACACATATGTTACATTACTATTACTATGATAGTTTTTTCTTTAGTACTTCAAAAGCAATGCGAAATCAAGGAGATTGGAAATTTATTTTGTAACTTGCAACTTTGGTAAAGCTCTTGTCTCAAATAGTTTCTTTGATGATTTCCTAGGATTTTCTAAGTAATACACCATGTCATAAGCAAACATGGAGAGTTTTGTCTCTTTCGTCTATTTTAATGGCTTCCTTTAATATCTTTCTGGGTTTTTGATGTTGATGGCATTTCTAGATCTATATCAAATAACAGTGGGATAGTGGTATCATTGTTTACTCCTATATTTATTGGGAAAGCTTCTAGAATATCCCCATTGCATATGATGCTTGCTTTTAGTTTTAGATAGATACCTTTTATTATATTTAAAATTTCCTTTTATGTATGTCCTTTTATGTATGTAGGATTTTTTTAGCATAAGTGAATTTTTTTTTGTCAAAGGCTTTTTCTGAATCTATTGAAATGTTCATGTGGTTTTGGACATTTTTGCTTTTAATATGATTATATTGATTGATTTCCTAATGTTGAACTATCCTTTCATTCTTGGTATAAATCTAGTTTGGCCATAATAAGTGATTTCTGTAGTCTGAAAGAATTTTATTTAAAATATTCATTAATGATATTGATCTGCTGTATTCCTTCTTTGCTCTATCCTTCCCAGGTTTAGGCATTAGGATTACATTTGTCTCATAAAAGGAGTTTATCAGAATGCTTTATTTTTCAGTTTTGATTCTGGTTGTATCCTGAGAAGATCCTCAGGATAGTTAATTTTAAGAAGAAAATATTGCTACTGCACTGATATGTATTCTAGTGATGCACATGTCCTTCTGTATAGCAGCATATAATTACGTTTATATCATTTAATAATAATAGTTGGCATTTATACAGAGCTTTAATGTTTACAAAGTGCTTTTAAAATCTCATTATCTTCACAATAACTCTGGGTGGTAGGTTTTCATATTATTCCCATTTTATGCATTTTTATACATTTTATACATTTTTATATTTTTATACATTTTATACATGTGGAGGTAGACAGTGGTTAATTGATTTGCCCAGTATCACACAGCTGATAAAGAGTTAAAACTGGATTTGAACTCAGGTCTTCCTAACTCTTGGCCTACCATTCCATTTTACTATGCCACCTGGCTGCCTAGTTGGTGCCTATTTGCATTAACTTTCATTTACAAGAAACCATGGCTTTTATAGTTCATTATTTTACATTTTTTTAAGAGTGTGCAATGAATATGGAGAATGCTTGCCTCTCAATGGCTGCAAAAAATCACATCCTACCTGTGTTTGTTTTTGGTTTTATTCTTTTGCCAAAGTTAAAGTTAGTTTAGCTAGAACTCATTTCCCCAAGTTACTAGTATTTAAAATGAAACAATTCTCTTATTAGAAAAGAGGGAGAAAGAAAAGTCCTTTCAGTGACTTTTCCTCTGGGGCACACTATTTTGGCTTTATTATGGCAGTGTGGGGGAGACATTAAACAAAGGTCATACTTCACATGTCATAAAATGTTAACATATGTTTTCATATTTGCTAGAAATAACTTCCAATGGTCTATGTCTTATCTGCAGAACTCTTCAATGCTGATATAAAATGAGCTCTAACACATATATATACACATATATACATGTGTGTGCATATATGTGGATATATTTTTTTAGAAGATAAAAAAAGAGTATGGTATTTATTGATCTATTCAATCTCTTCAATTCCTTCTGCATCCAGACTCTAGGGAATTTAACCAATGTACAAATATCTTATAACCCCATATTTCATTTTTATGATGCTACTTTATCTCAAGAATTCCTAAAATTATATGTAATTTCACCTGGGAGAACCATTATGGTTATTCATTGATGAGGGTTAAAAGCTTCAAATTAATCCTTCAATAGTCAAGTTCTCTTTAAGAACTGAATAACTATTCAGCATCTATGTTTTCATTGGTATGATTTGAACTTCTCATTCAATATGTGTTGAAGGAGAGCAGCTGAGATTTGGATTTGATGTTAGAAATTTCCTAGCATTTAGAACTATCCAAAGAATTGGAATGAGATGCCCCTAAGATGTTTCCCTTGACTCTAAGTCTTCAAACAAAGACTGGGTGACCACTAATCAGGTATGTTAGAAGGCATTATGTTTTAGCTATGTTGTTCAGTCATTTAGTCATGACAACTCTTCATGACCCCATAGGGGGTTTGATTGGCAAAGAGATGTAATGGAGTTAAAAATTTCCCCCCCCCCCCCACCACCCATTGATAGGCTTCAGGTAAGGCTATTGAGGGAAGCTTGATTGGGGGAGGTTTGTTTCCTATGAAGGCCCACACCTTTTGCTAATTGCTAATGAGGTACTGGGCCATGAGGGGTTATGCCCTCTGGCTCTGAAAAGAGTATATATGTATGTATAAAAATATGTAAATATATATACACACACAAACACTCTGAGGGGAGCTTTGCTTTGGGGGCTTAGTTTTTGGAAGAAGCCTCATGTGATAGATGAAACTCTATTACCCCCTCACCTTTGAAAACCCAGATGTTGGTGCTTCTCTGTTGGGTAATGATGTATATATTGCCTATGGTCAGACAGTTGGAAGCCCTGTCTGTTGATCCAGCTTGTTTTTTCTCTGTTGGTATATGTTTGATTAAAGTGATTGTTGACCCCTCAAAAGTTGCTTTCCTTTTAGAAAAGCAGATCTCAGAACCTTGTAGCAGGCTCTCCTGTGTATGCTGGGGTGCTTACTGCTACAAGATACTAGAATGGTTTGCCAGTTCCTTCTCCAGCTCCTCTTACTACACTGAGGCAAACAGGGCTAAGTGACTTGCCCAGGGTCACACAGCTAGTAAGTGTCTACAACCACATTTGAACTCATGAAGATGAGTTTTCCTGACTCTAGGCCTGGTACTCTTTTGTGACGCCTAACTGCCTAAATAGTGTCAAACTCAAATAGAAACAGGAACCACTAGACTATATTTAAGAAACACTGAGGGTTGTATATTGACTTAGAAAACTACCTATTAGACACATGTGTGTTTGGCACTTTGACCTAGAGCACTGAACAAGAGATTAAGTGACTTGTGCAGTTACATATTCATCATGCATCAGAGCCCAGACTTGAACCCAGATTTTCATGGCATTGAAAGTCAGTCTTTGAAACAAAATGGAGACAATACTTTTATTACTTACCTCAGAGTATATTATTACCTCATAGAACTGTTATGGGGAAACCCTTGCTAAAACTTACAGACCCATATAAACAGGAGAAATTATCTAGGTCTGTGGAGATACTGTCCCAAATTCCCTTTCTACCGATGAATCAGATCCCCAGCGAATGGCTACTAGATCCCCTCAAGGTTATAAGGATGACACTGAGTGGTTAAGGGTTAACATTCAAATGATCAATGTGCTTTCTGCCATGACTGTTGGTTAGTATTCAACAGCAAGCCAGACTTAATTGGCCTTTAGAAAGGGAAATTTACTAAAGTGGTATAGTAAAAACAATTAGTATTAAGTATATACTGAAAAGCCGGTGACACTCTCCCATGAGTATAGACACAGTCCTAGAAAAAGTGGCCTCAGGCTTAGAAAGCACATAGGGCAGAAGGCTGACTCACAGCTCCTGAAAGTCCTTTTCCTGGAGTCTTCAAGACATCCCTCTCAGGTGTGGTGTAGCTTTTTTGATGGACACAAATCTTTGTGAAGCCTCCCTCATTGAATCTAGTTTATTCTTGGCTCTCAATGTAAACATTACCATTAGTTGTTTTGGAGATGCTGATGGGACACAGATAGGAAAACTGGAAGGCTCAAATCCAAGCTCACAAGGTCCTTTTATAGCCAAGGAAAGTAGGACAAGGCTGAAGTTGAGGAATTCTTCTCTCCCTGAAATCTCCCCCTCAAGCAGTTTCTTTTCAGGGGTTTGGCTGGAATATCCTTGCCTGGCTGCTGTTCACTTGAATCTCTGATTCCAACTAGCTCGTTGGCTTTATCCAAGCCCCACAGGGTGTTACCAAATTCCTAAACCAATCTGAACAGACTTATTCTAGCATCCAATAATACTAGATATCTCTTTCAACTTTATGTTATGTTTCCATATGATAAAAATGCCATCTATATCTTCATTCACATCATCAATACAAGTGTTGAATAAAACAGGGTTCTGTATTACATCAGTAGAGATATCCCTTCAACCTGAAATGTTAATTAATTGACACTGAATAATGTTCAATCAGTTTTCAATCCACCTAAACATATTATCATGTAACCCACATTTCTCTATTTTGTTGACAAGATAAGGATGAGCTGAGACTTGTAAAGACAACAACAAAAAAAGATTTATTAAGTTATATTTGGAGCAAGAAATGGAGCTTGTTTTCCGTATAAGTGTCAGATCATTCTACACCTTTGGCTTCCCTTTCACAAAATGGGCCCAAGCTATGCTTTTTAATTTTTCCTTGATTAGTCACCATTGTTTCTGTGTTTTCTACATGAACTTTTTGAATCTGAGATCATTAAAGAGCTCTTACACAGCCACATGAATCCTATTTTCTTCTCCACTGGAATCATTCATGATTATATAATCAGAATGCCATTGTGGAATGACTCCTATTCCTCTTGAACCCATAGCTTTTCTATCAGTTTAAAATTTAATCTTCTAAGGTTCAGGATAAATGTTTACTACACCCAATGTTGCCCATCTTGGACTACCCCAAACCTAAAATGATATGTTTACTTGTTCTCGTGGTTTACAATGCTACCATTTTTTACTTTCTGGTTCTTCCTTGTGGGTGTGTGATTCCTTGCAGAAATGTTTACAGGCTATGACTCAGTGAGGCCCATAGAGCTAACTGGGCAAACACGGGAGGAGAAGAAAACAGTCAAGTTGTTTCTGGAATGGTAGGATATAAATATTTCAGCGTACTGCAGGTCAAGATCAAGGCATATTAACAATGATCAGCTGTGAAAGACTTAGCTATTCTCATTAATACAGCGATCCAACAGAATTCTGAAGGATTTATGATGAAAAAATGCTATCCACCTCCAGAGAAAGAACTGATGAACTCTGAGCGCAGACTGAAGCATAATCTTTTTCACTTTCTTTATTTTTCTTCCTTTTCTACTTTTGTAACATGGTTAATATGGAAATATGTTTTACATAATTTCACACGTATAACTGATATCACATCACTTGTCTTCTCACTAGGAGAGGACAAGGAGGAAATAGGAGGGAGAATTTGGAACTCAACATTTAAAAAAGAATGTTAAAAATAAATAATAGATTTATTTTAAAAAAGAAACAAGCACATTATCTGTGATGTACTTATATTTTGTTTTACTTTTACTGTAAATACATATATTTTTAAAGATTTATTCTTTACTCAAATGCTTTTCAAATAATTTACATTAATATAATTAAGAATTAGAGTTTAGCTCACAGTTTTCATAATATTTCATCATGATATTTGTCAGTAGTAGATCTTCACTAAAAAAAGAACAATATGATATGATGTCCTCTCTGCTCAGCTTCTAGCGATGCTTTCTACCTATATGAATTTCTTGCTACTGCCTACACCTGGACTGCTGTTCGTCGCCAGCCCTATCTTACTCCCAACCCCTGCCTCTGAAATCTCACCTGTCCTTTAAGATTCATTTCTAATGCCACCTCCTCTGTGAGGCCTTCTCTGATTTCCCCAAGTAGTAATGATATCCCCACCTCATTTCCTGTAAACTCACCCAGCATTTTGTTTACACCGCTTTTGGACAATTAGGTATTAATTGATATTACTGTTTTTGTGTATATATCTATCCCCCAAAGCTAAGAGGTTCATGAGGGCAGGGTCTAGGAAGTGTCTAAATCTCTCTCAGGACTTGATTCAGTTTTCTGTACTTAAGAGTTTTAGGATCTTCATTAATTTCTCAGGACAGTTATCTCTTCTTTCCAGATGTCAAAGTTCACAAAGATGGAACTTCCTTATAATACTTATGATCACAACTCTAATTTTTTTTCTAATAAAAATCATGGAAACACAGATAATTAGAATGGGAAAGAAACTAATTGTTTCAGTCTTTTATTTAAAACTTTGTAGTCTATCAAAGAATAAACCTACAATTTTGGCTTCTTTTGTTATTCTTGCAGATTCACAATCTCAGAGTTTTTGTCGCTATTTATCAGTGGTTGGATTGCCGTCATGAAACATTGATTTATATAGAAAAGACATTTTATTAAGAATATAGAGTTCATGGTATGGAAGATTTTTTCCCCTAAATCTCAGAAGTAATAGATGCTATTTCCTCACTTAATTTGGCTTAGGTTTTAAGAACAAGGGAAGTTGTTTTCTTAATGCCTTTAATGAGCAGAGTTTTAAAAAATAAATAGCCTACTTACTAAAAATGCCCATTTCACAGCATAGCACTGAACAGTTTCAAAGAAGAGGCTAACTGGAGTCATGACAATAACCATGTATAAGTCTAGCAGTCATAGAATTCAAGGAAAATTTTAAATTGTAAACGAAGTAGTTCCCTACTTTTAGCAGACGTATAAAAAAGCTTTGGGTACAGGGGCATATATTTAATTGTTGACTCTTCCCTCCCCCCACCAAATATATGCATGGAACATTTTTAAGTTTAATCTTCTTAAAGTCTAAATAATCAAAAAAGCCATATAGCAAGACCTGTTTGTAGCATTTTCAACTTCTGAGGTATAAATGTTCATGCACAAACCCAAAAATTAACAATAACTCTTGCAAGATGGTTTGAGCTGCTTCCAACATACCCTGCTATCCAATTTGTTGCCAAGTACTATTGATTCTACCTTCATAATATTTCTTGCGTATGCCACCTTCTCTCCTCTGGTACTTCCACCACTCTGGTACAGGTCATCATTCCCTACCCTAAGCAAGTGCCTGCTGGATGGACTGCTCATGTGCATTTCACTCTCCCCTCCACTCAGATCCTTCTAAATCACTGGTCTGATTATATCACCTCTTTATTCAAAAACTTTTGGTGAGTCTTTGTTACCTCTAGATTCAAATATAAAATTTTTTTGTCTGGTGTTTAAATCCCTTTATTACCTTTTCGGTCTTCTTAGATATTATTCCCTCCATGTATTTTACAATCCACTGACACTGGCATTCTTGTTCCACTCCCTGATTATTTTCACTGGATGTTTTCCATGCATGGAATGCTCTCCTCCTCATCTGTCTCCTGGCTTCCTTCAAGTCTCAGCTATAGTTCTACCTTTTGCAAGAAGCCTTTCCTAGTCCTTCTTAGTCTCAATGCCTTCTTTCTGAAACTCCAATTTATCTTGAAAGTATTTTGAACATAGTTGTTTGCATGTCATTTCTTCCAATAGAGTATTCCTGGTGTTTAGTCTGGAGACTGGCACATAATATGCTCTTGATAAATGCTAATTGACTGACATGTTGAAGAAAAAGAATATTAAAACCAATATTGTACTCTGCATTTTTAGTCTAGTCTTTTAGAAACAATTATATTTAATTTAGCATTGATCTATATTGAAGACATTTATCACCTGGAGAGAGAAATGTTCAAAATAGCATACTTTCCCCACCATACCTTCCACCATGACTCTGACTTAAGACAATTTAAAGTGACATTTATAGGAATTTTTGACAAGGAAATCATAATATATAAAAATACAGTTTGGGTTAATATTCAAAAACTGTCAAATGACCAAGCTGCCATCCCATTCTTCCTTGAGAAGCTCAAATTGAGATTTTAAATATGTTTCCACATACATAAGAGTTAAATTAATTACGTTGTTCACATGAAGTGCTTAGCACAGTACCTGGCTCATAGTAGTTGTTCAATAAATGTTTATTGATTGATCAATTAGTTGAACAAACCAACTATAGATTATGTCTCCATGAATTCAATTGGTCTGTAGGATTACAGCTTTCTTACAGGAAACATGGTTTTATTTAAAACAAACAAACAAACCTATTATGCAAAAAAAAATAGTTCTTTGATTTTAAGTTAGATACATGGACAAATGAAAAATGACTGTCAAATATCATGGGAACAGTTTGTATGTGAGTTTTAGTAGATTAGTAGATTCACATCTATCTAAATTGTATTGATGATCTTCCTGCTGCCCTTGTTAAAATGTAGTTTATAGTCTTATCATACAATTTACCCATATATTTTAACTAAATAAGTTATTAATATGACTGCAAGATACTCCAACTTCCAAAAAAAATTCCATCTTCCAACTCATGCACCTTCCCATGCCTGGAAGACTCACTCTCTTCATCTCAATCTACTATCTTTCCCAGCTTCCTTCACGTACCAATTATGATGCTATCGTCACCAGGAAAACTTTTCCCAACCTTTCTTAATTCCAGAATGCCTTCCCTTCATTAATTATTTCCTATATAAACCTCGTTTGTACATATGTGGTTACTTGTCTCTCCCATCAGATTGTGAGTTCCTTGAGCTCAAGGACTGTCTTTCATTTTTTTTGTATCCCCAGCACTTAGTATGATGCCTGGCATATAGCAGGTGCTTAATAAATACTTGTTGACTTGACTTGAGAGAGCTCTTTTATATTCAGTTACAGTCCTTGGTTTCAAGGAGCTTAGAATTTGGTGGTAAGTAAGACATGTACCCAAATAATTATGATATCAGACAGAATGTGTTAGGGGCAAAGGAGAAATTTGGATGAAATAATATTAGAAATTGAAGAGGAAAAATAATTTTCAGTTGGGAAAATAAGATTTCCTGGAAGATCATAAGACCTTTAAAGGATCTTAGAGATCATCTGATCCAATTTCCTGTAAAATTAAGGGAAGTTAAGTAACTTGTCTAAAGTTACAATAGTAGTAACAGGCTGGAAGGGAACAAACATTTATTAAGTACCTATAATAGGCTGAATAGGTTAGTTTTATAGTGTATGTTCATCCTTCGTTGTTGAAGACAATGCCATCAGAGAAATAATGACATGACTTGCACTTGACTTTGTTTTGAGTGAGGGAGGGCTGTGCAGGTCACCAGCCTCACTTCTCCTCCAAAGTCATCTGAATCCAGTGACCAGATATTCATCAGGATGACTGGAGATGATCCAGGATGAGGCAATTGGGGTTAAGTGATTTGCCCAAGGTCACACAGCTAGTGAGTGTCAAGTGTCTGAGGTGAAATTTAAACTCAGGTCCTCCTGACTCCTGCACTGGTGCTCTTTCCACTGCACCACCTAGCTGCCCAGGCTGAAAAGGTTACTATGCTATCCATGGAGGAAAGTGAGTCAGATAAGACTAAAAAGCACTTGTCTAAGAGTCTTGCCCAAAGTTACATAGCTCATAAGTGACTGAGGCTGGATCTGAACCCAGGTCTTCCTAACTCATAGCCCAAGACTTTATCCACTATACCACCTAGCTGTCTCAGTAGTAAGTAAAAGAGGTGGACCTTGAGCCCATATTCCAGAGACTACCTACAACAGATAGAGAGGAAGTAAGGGGGAGTTCATTGCAGCTACAGCTGGGGAATGGAAGTGGACACACTGGAGAAAGCAGAGGGAAGGGTGAGTTCCATTAGGCTGGAACATAAAATATGCAGGGTCGTAATGTGAAGGATAGTGAAGCTGAAAGGAAAACTAGGGGGTTGGAGCCAGAATGTGGAATGCTTGAGAGCTAGGATAAAGAATTTATATTTTATCTGGCAAATTGTAGTGGCAACTGATTTTGCACATAGAAATAATTTAGGAGGTTTTAATTGGAATACAGTGTGAAGTATGAATTAGATAGGAGATACTGGAGAATGCAAGACCAACTTGGTTATTTCAACTGTAAAGGCAAGAAGTGGTGAGGGTCTGACCCAAGGTAGGTGGTTGATCCAGTAGTGGGAAGAGGGAATGGATGTGAGAGAATAAATAGAGCTAGCAAGTGAATGGATAGGAAGTGAAAAGAGCGAGCAAGAAAATATTTAAAGTCTGGATGACTAAGAAGGAAACTTAAGAAAAAAGGATTATCTCAATAATTATCTCAATTATCTCAATTTAGGTGAAATAGAATCACATTTTTAATAGTGATGAAGTATCTTGGAAATTTGAGATAAAATTTCCTTTTCTTAAAATTGATGCAGAAATTTAAATTGAAAATGATTATTTCATGCTTTAACCTTTCATTCTTTACATTTAGTTAAAGTGAGTAGAATTTTTCATTTTAAATGACTGATTTCACATGTGATTATTCATTTTGCATGGTTATTTTACATATTAAATGATGTCATATTTTCTTGTAAATTTGTTCCTCTTGTGAAAACACAGTCTTGAAGAAGAAAATAAAGAATTTTAACTTTGTACCTTCATGTAATGCTTTTTTTCTGTTTTGATACAGTAATAATACTAAAGGTAGTGGTTTTTCCAAACAGAATAAACTTTGTATTTTCCATTTTCAAGGTTAACTTTAAAAAAAGTGTACAAGTATACTTGCTTTCATACTCCTAGGTTGGGTCCCCAGAGACAGGGTGCTACTCCAGGTTCTGGGTATTTCAGGGATCTATACTCCTAAAACCATATCTAACCAATTCTCACCAGTGGGAGTGCCATTATCAGTCAGCAATTAGGCACAGTTAGCTCAAAGTAAATGCATTTACAAGATGGCATAGTGAGAATACTAACTGCAAAACATTACTCCTAGAAACCTGTAGTATGCTTCCCTGTCAATTTTACACACACACACACATATAAATATGTATATGTGTGTCTATACACACATATTGTCTGTGAAAAGTATGCACAAAGTTAGCATATGCTACTAGTGATCAACACATGCAAGGAACACTTGAGGACTCTGATGTTTTTTCTCTACTTGTGGAGAGCTCTTTGAAGTGTAACTCTTAATAGTCAGGGCTATTTCTCTCTTGAATCCTTGGTGGACTTTCTTTTTTGCTGTCAAGAATCATACTTAAACATTTTCCTCTCTTGAGTCTCTGGTGTCTCTGTGATTGTGTCTGCCTGAAGAGTGTCTCTGCTCTCTCAACCTCAAACTCTCTCAAACTCACTCCTTGACTGATGGATGAGATGTCTATTACTGGGCAAACAGATTTGACACTAGATGTCATGGCTGAATAGGGGGAGAAAATCTCTCCCCTACGCCCTTTGGTATAGGTGTAATGGTCCTACTTTGCAAAGCTGATCCCAGCCTGTATTCTTTTGAATTGACTTACTCTTGCACTGTTTGTCTTTTAAGGGCCACCCAGGGAAATTATATCTTTTGCCAGGTCAATAGCTAGGTTCCTCTTTTAATCCAATTAAGAGACAATGAAGCCCTGCACCAAGGTAGTGGCTGGTTGTATGAATGGAGAGAAGGGGACAATGTTGTGAAAGTAGAAATGTCAAGACTTGACTACAGATTGAATATGTGGGATGAGTGAAAATGAGTAGTCAAGGATTACACCAGGATTATGAGCCTATATGGGAGAAGTAAGGGGTAAGTTTTCTACTTTGCAGAGGGATTATCAGGCATGACTATATTTTCATAGTGGTTTTAATGCTTTGTGATTGGCTCTTGATATTCTGTGATTATATTCTGTGCATTGGGCCTGGGCACTTGGTTGAAGACCAACTTTCCTATGTTAAAAAAAATAGCTGACTTCTAAGAGCCTGGAAGAGAGGTAGAGGATAAGATTTTTTCGGGGATCACATTTCTCCTTATGCTCAGTCACCCCTCATTTGTCTCCTCTAGGACTGGGGTTCAGACACAACATATTACCATATGTAATATGGAATATATATGAAAACATATAAGCAGTGAGAAACTTTACATCACTGTGTAGTCTTTCTCTGGACCAAAGACAGTCCACAAACTTTTAAAAAAAGAAGGAATTTCAAATGTCTGTGAATACACAATAAATACTTTTTATATTGGATTAAATACCATCTCCCAATCATTTGCAAAATGTCTCCCCTTCAATGTAAACACAAATGAATTTTTCCTACTTTGCTCTAAATAATGAAACCCTACTGAAGGAAAGGACAATGTAAACACCTTGACGGCAGGGACTGTTTCATTCTGTCTTTATATTCCCAGAGCCTAGCACAGTACCTGGCACACAGTAGGCACTTTATAAATGTCTCCCGATTGAGAAAATATAAGGTCTAGACAACATTTCCCTTGTCAGATCACTCTGTGATGCTTGACGAGTCATGATTAGTTAGTCAACAGGAATGAGACTCTTAAAGATTTTGAAGGTTATTGAATTAAAATATATTGTTGTTCAGTCATTTCAGTTGTATTTGACTTTTTGTGACCCTATTTGGGGTTTTCTTGGCTAAGATACTGGAGTGGTTTGTCATTTCCTTCTCCAGATCATTTTACAGATGAGGAAACTGAGGCAAACAGGGTTAAGTGACTTTCACAGGGTCACACAGCTAGTAAGTGTCTGAGGTCAAATTTGAACTCAGGTCTTCCTGATTCTATCCATCTTCTATCCAAGGGGCTACCTAGGCTACCAAACTAAAATATACATGCTTGTAAATTTTCACTCCTTTCCACATTTTAGAAAACAAATATCAAGGGAAAGGTGTTGGGAGACTTGTGTAACAAATGACAGGATATGTGAAGCAGCATCATACTGTGAATAGAGAAGTGGTCCTGAAGCCAGGAAAACCCAGATTGAAGTGCTGCTTCTAATACTGTTGGTTAAGTGATTCTGGGCAAGTATTTCCAAGAGGTTGATCTGACTTGGTACAAGGAGTTCCTTATACCAATGAAATCAGAAGTCTGTTCCCTATTCCCCTAAACCCATGACTGAATACAGTTTAACTAGATTGTGTTTAGCTTGCTAATAAAAGCAAAGTTCTTTGGAAAGCTGAGTTAATCACCTAGATTTGTCAGAAGAACAATCACATTATTATGAAAAATGGAAGTTTTATTTTATTTGGGGTAAATTTCAGAACTTCTTTGCAGCGCTTCATTTTAGCAGATAAAATGGTCCATTTTCTTTTTTGTTGTCTTGATCTTAATGAAAATGTCCTTGTTCATTTGAACAGTAGGATACGCTTAATCAAGTAAGGATACTTTTTTTTTCTAACAAGGGAGTTTGGCTTGGAAAAATTCAATAAGGTGACTCATAAGTTCATGAATAAAAGCCATATTAATTCAGAGGTTTCTTTTTTGAGAAGAAAATAAAATTTCATCCATCCTCTTGTTCAGTTAAGAGCAGAGAATATAAAATTCTGAATATAACAACAATGAAAAAATGTACTTGAGTTACATACTTCCTTTATAGCTAAGGAAGAGTCAGAGAGAGAACATGAAAGAGAGAAATGACATGGTAAAGAAAGACTCTCTAGATAGACAAAACCAGAAAGACAAGAAGAGAAAAGGAAAGATGGAGAAAACTGGACAATGGAAAATACACTCATAGAAAGAGAGACAGATATATTATGCAAAGATAAACAGGGATACAAAAAAGAAGAAAAGGAAATAGTACACACAGAAAAAAGACAAGGAAACCAAGAGAGATCCCCAAATGCGACAACTTTAATGAAGTTAATGTACTTATATTGTGGCTTTTTAGAATATCATAGCTAAAGATTTTAAAAATAATGTTTAATTTTTACAATAGGAAAAAATGAAGATATTATCTCTTGGTGTATATTTATAGGCTATATCTGGCTTACAGTATGAGTTGCCTGTTTTTGAACTAAACTGTAGTATTAAGGACTTACATGTAAACATTGAAAACATCTGAATGTTAAAAAATCCAATTTGTAATGTTCCCTTAATCCTTCTCAATTTTATGTTAAAAATACCTGAGAAGAGACAACATTGTGCTTGAAAAATGGAAAAAGAATTATGTTAAAATATACAAATAAAACTACTGATTTATGTTTATGTGTTGTATATAAGTACATAACATGCCTATGTGAGAGAATTGGGCAATGACCTTGGACTTGACAAATGGGAATTGCGATTCAGCTGTGAAATGCATTAATCATGTGATCATATGCAACTCGTGCAACCTCTTTAGGTTTCCCTTTCTTCATGTGTAAAATAAGAATAAAAATGTTTGTGAGGAAATTGCTTTGTAGACCATAACTTATAAATGGGTATTATGATTATGATTACTTATATGCACAGGTGAGAGGTAATTTGGCATAGTGAATAGAGAGGGGTCTTCTGAGTAAGGACCTAGATTTATGTTCAACCTCTAATATCTATTCAATTGTATGACTGCACAAATCCACAGTCTCCTTTGCTGGAGCTTTCTCCATGTGACGCTCATCAATAGAGATTATCCCCAAGGCTCTGTCCTAGTCCCTCTTCTCTTCTTTCTCTAGACTATCTCACAAAGTGATTTTATCAGCTCCAGTCAATTCAATGATCATCTCTATGTAACTGATTCACAGAATTGTTTACCCAACATTAAACTTTCTTCTGACCTCTACTTTCATATCATCAACTGCCTCTTGTACATCTGATTTTCTATATGCATCCATCTTGGACTCAATATATCCAAGATAGAACTCACCATCTTTTACGCCAAATTCTCCCCTCTTATGAATTCCTCCATTATTTCTCCCATAATCACATGTTATCCATACTCACAACCTTGGTGTCATCCTTGACTGCTCATGGAGCTCATCCATGATATTCAATCTGTTTGCAAGTCTTGATATTTCTGCCTTCATAACCCTTGTCCCCATCTCTCTATTCACATAGCTACCACATTGGTGTGATCGCTCATTCACACACAGCAGGATTATTGCTGTAGCCGCTGGGTATTGTTCCATCAAGTCTTTCCCCATTCCAGTTCATCCTTCACTTAGTTGACAATATGATCCTTTCTAAATACAGGTGTGCCAGTGTCACTCTGCTACTTAGTAGGCTCCAGAGTGATACTAGATTGATCCTTGAGACAAATTTAAAATCTTGTTTGACTTTTAAATTTTTTTAAAGCCTAACTCCTTCCTACTTTTCTAGTCTTTTTATACTTTATTCCCCTCCATGTACTTTCTTTCCAGGGTCACCATTCCTCACCCACACTACTCCACTTCCCCACTGGCTGTTCCCTATGCCTGGAAAACTCTCCCTCATCAACACTACTTCTTGACTCCCTTGGCTTCCTCCTTCAAAGCTGAGCTCAAATTTGACTTTCCACAAGAGGCCTTTCTACTCATTCCTTTTCTCTGAGATGACCTTCCACTTACAGGCAAATATTTTTATGTACAGTTGTGTGCATGTGAGCTCCCCCATTAGAATGTGAACTCCTTGGGTCAGAGTCCAGCTCTGCCTGTCTTTGCATCCCTAGCACTTGACACTTAGCATAGTAGGTGCTTAAGACATGCTTATTGAACTCCTGACAACATCTCAGTGACTCTGGTAGACTCTAGGCCTAGAAGTTACCAAACAGTAGAGGAGGTCCATCTAGCTTTAGAGCAAATAATCAAATTAAAACATCAACACCTAGGTACATGAGAATTCTTGGATATAGCACCTTCATTCCTAAGCAATAGCTTGCTCATCTGGGTACTCCTCGCATAATTTATATGCTTGGATATTTGTTGCTGTCCTCTGCTATCAGCAGAGGAACTCCTGTCTGGCTTGTTTTCATCAATGAAGCTAACTCTGAGATTTTGAGTTCCAAATGTTCTCTCCACCTCTCCCCTCCCTCACGCCAAGATGGTGTGGATTCTGATGACACCTTCCTCCAATCTGCCCTCCCTTCCATCAAGCCCTCCCCTCTTATTCCCTTCCCCTCTATTTTTCTGTAGGGTAAGACAGATTTTCATACCAATTGAGTGCATATGTTATTCCCTCTTTAAGCCAAATCTGATGAAAGTAAGTAAGGTTCACTCATTCCCTCTCACCTCCTTCCTCTTCCTCATCCATTGTAAAAGCTTTTTCTCGACTCTTTTCAAATAAGGGATGTATTAACAAACTTTTGGAATTTACTTAAATTGGTAAACTGGAAAACATCTGCATTTGGATTTCCTTAAATTTTTTTTATTTTTTAGCTATGTCAACCAAAACATTTTCTATAAATCTGTTTAAAGTATAGGAATACAAGTCCAGTTTTTTAAGTCAGAGTTTTATAATAAGGGCTAGAGGCAGCCAAGTCTTAAATTAGACATTTGATCTGGGTATCTAATTTTCATTCATCCAAGACTTTTAAGAATCTAAGAATCACACAACTGTGACTAATACGGAAATATTTTTACATGATAGCACCTATATAAACTATATGAAACTATCTACAATTTTTCAAAGAGGGGGAGGGGAAAGAGTGAGGGAAAAAAATTTGGAACTCAAAATCTTGTAAAAATTAAATTTTTCAAAAAAGGAACAAAGAATCTAAGAATCACACAGTTTTAGAGCATTTATAAGTATTAATTTAACTGAGATACTTGTCCATTGAGCAGGAAGCTGATGAACTATTATAAGGTCAGAACCACATCCATATTGACATTTTCTCTATAAATCAAACAAGAAGATGTGATTTATTTGAAGCAAAATGAAAATGATTCATTTGTTCATAAGGTGATATTATCATTGTAAATGGAAATAAACCTGTTGGTGAATTTTGTTTCATTGTGTTGTCAAGGACAATGAGAAATAGGTTTTCTGGGGATCCTTACTGGTATTTTTGATACTTATGGTGAACCTAAATAGAAGGTCTACCATGAAGAGAGTTCATGAGCCAATATCTGTTGCAGAGTATGATAAAAAAGAAAAGGTCTATGATCCTCCAAAGTAAAATCACTTAAATTTAACAAAGATTTATTAAATGCCTACTACGTGCAAAGAACTGCACTAGGAACTGTGTCCTTAGAACCTAGTACAATGACAACTTTTGTCACTTAATAGGTACTTAATAAATACTTGTTTGTTGACTATTCAATTTCTCATTATTATCCCTTACACCATTAGAATTCACTGCACCCCACTATCATGTGTCTTTCAATTGCCCTTTGGGTCACCCCCCATACTGATGTTTCATTGAGAGAATATATGTAATATATGTGTATATATATACATATATATGTTTTACATATACACATATCTATATATGTGTATGTACATGTGTGATATATGACATATGATATGTGTGTGAGGGACTAGACTGTTCTTGTCTAAAACAATGTTGAATTGTTCAAATGCAATTTAGTCAGCTCTCTTCCTACGACACAGACTCTCTAGCCATGCTTTTTAGTGTGCTGACTGGCTGGATGTTCTTTCACTCATAATATCCTTTGTCCCCCAACCCATGTTCATGGTGGGAAAGTTGGAGTTGGAATAATCCTTGTTCTCCATTGCCACTTCTAGATTCTTCATCCACCATCACTCAGTAACCTCTCCTTCTCTGAGGTTCATTCAGATCATACTTATCACTCAGTCAAGATTACAGCACCTATTACTACAGACCTTCATGATAGTCTCTTTTTAACTTCTATGAGTTCAGTGCCTGGATCATAATCTATCTTTCCTCTCTAACTCCTACTCTTACACCAGGGGATTTCAACATACATATTGATACTCAAACTAACTTTCTAATTCCTTATTTTACTCATTTTCTATGACCTACTTCTTTTCCCTGCCTCAGCTATAGACAGAGATTGTTATGTACTTGATCTTGCCATTACCTACAAGTGTGTCCATTTCCATGTTCATGAGCTCTGAAATAACTTTATCTGATGATAATCATTTCTCATTCTATCTGTGTCATTTCCATCATATGTCATTTTTACTCTCTGCTTTACAAACCCTAAACCTATTCTTCATCCTCTCTAAGACCTCTAATCTCTCTACTCAGGTCACTGCCTCTGCACTGGCTACACTCACCTCCTTCCCCCTCCTTGACCCTCTGGTGAGCCAATTTAACTCTCCATTATCCTCTCCTCTCAAATGCCTTCACCCCTTATCCTGCTTAGCCCAGCCAAAATCTGTCCTTGAATTATTTCCACTGTCTTCTCTGCCTTCATTTCTATTCACATGCTATTGGACAAAGCTAGAAAAAATAACAAAACCATGCCGACTGGGTCTAGTATAAATTTATGTTATATAACCTCAAATGTGGGCTCTCATTATGGCAAGGCAATCCTTTTACACCTCCTTAGTTGACTCATCATCCCACTCACCACAACACCTTTTCCCAAACCTTTATATTCCTCCTTAAGCCTCCCATCATTCCCCCTTCACTCACTCCCTTAGCTGAGAACCTTTCCTCATATTTTGCTGAAAAAATTAGGACCATTTGCAGAGAACGCCTTCTTCTCTCTTGCTCCTCAGTACTTATCATTCAGATGTCTTCCTCACTGTTGCTACCTTCACCCTTATCTCAAATGAAGAAGTGACCCTTCTTTTTGCCAAGGGAAATACATACAAGTGAATCCATTTCATCCTGTCTCCTCTAGAAGATTGTCCTCTCATTCCCACTTTCTCACTAATTTTCAGGCTCTCCATGTCAACTGGCTACATCCTTATTGCTCATGGACATTCCTATATATCATCTATCCTTAAAAAATACTCTTGTTGAGCTGTAAATCCTTGGTAGCTGTTGTTCTCCTCCCTTCCATGGCTAAATTCCTTGAGAAAGTTGTCTACAATTGGCACCTCCACTTCTTTTCTTATTCTCGTCTTAAGTCCACAGTCTATCTTTTGACTCCATGAAATTTCTTTCTCCAAAGTTGCTGATTTTTAATTGCCAAATCTTGTGGCCTTTTCTTATTCCTCTTCTTTCTTGATTTCTTTGTAACCTTTGACTGTCTTTTCCTGGATATTCTCTTGTCTCTAGTTTTTTGGGACACTGATCACTCCTGGTTCTCTACCTGAAAATTTGATAACTCAATCTGGAGTTGCTGGCTCTTCACCTGTGTGGTATCTGCTAATCCTGAGGGTCTGTCCTGGGTCCTCTTCTTTTCTTACTCTACACCATATGTTCCCCAAATGGTTGATATTGCCCCATGGGGGGCACTAGAATGATCCAGGGGGGCAGCAGAAGCCTCAGGTGCAATTGGGGGAATTATTAAAAATAAGAGTATAGTAGAAGCATAAAGAAGAGAAGGAAATTTTGAAAAACCCATCTGTACATGTTTCACTAGCTATGTAATAGAGTTAAATCATATCGATAACATTATTTTCCAAATAAACACACAAAATGCAAGTTATAACCGATCAGTGGTCAAGTCTACCTACAGGTCTTAACAAGCAAGTGTTGGCAGGATAGTGTGTCCTGCATTGTTGGGAAGTTCAGCATGCATTTGCAGGAATATGTGTGTGTAATGACTTGTTTACAATATAATACTATATGGTTACATGATGCAATATTACATCATCAAAATTTCAATGCAGGAAAACCCCCACAAACTTATAATAAACAATAAATTGTTAAATTTAAGATTGCATCATTTAAAAATATATTTTATGTTTTTTTGCATGATGCAAATTAAAAAAAAAAACATTAAGGGGTTAAAGAAAATGGATTTCCAGAGAGACAGCAAATTTTTTTGGAAAGGGGGGTGATAGACCAAATAAGTTTGGGAACCTCTGCATATTACTTCACTTAGTAATCTTATAAACTTCCCAGGATTAAATTATAATTTCTATGCAGACAATTCTCAGATTTATTTATCCAGGCATCTCTTTCCTGAACTCTAATTTCATATTTTCAGCTGCATTTTGGAAATCTCAACTAGATGATCCATAAACATTTTAACTCAACATATCCAAAATTGATCTCTATTTTTTCCTTCAACCCCTTCCCTCCCCCTAACTTTCTTATTGCTGTTGAATACACCATTCTCCTCCTAGTCATCCAGAAGCAAAACCCACTTATCATTCTTAATTAACTCTCTATATCTAATCTGTTGCCAAGTCCTGCCAATTTTACCTTTGTCATATTTCTGGTACGTACCTCCTATTTTCCTCTAAAGCTATTATCATCCTGTTATAGGTTGTCCACACCCCACACCTGCATGGTTGTAATAATAGTCTAGTTGATCTCCCTGACTCAAATTCCTCTCATTCCAATCCATCTTTTACTGAGCTATCGAGTTGATTTTCCTAAAACACAGGTCTGACAATATATTACTCGTCCTTTATTTAATAAACATCAATTGTTCCCTATTACCACTAGAATCAAAATTACAATCTTACACTTTCCTTCCTTCCACATATTTTATGATCCAACCTCCTTCATGAAACAAACTATCTCTCAAGTTTGCATATTTTTTTCACTCCCCAATTCTTTACTTCCTCATCTCCATCTTCTGGCTTCCCTCAAGTCTCAACCTCTTCAAGAAGCTTTTCCTATCTCCCTTTAATGCTAGTACCTTCCCTCTGAGATTGCCTCCAATTGATCCTGCCAATAGTTTTTGTATACATAGCTTTACATATTGTCTTCCCTATTAGATTGTGAGGTCCTTGAAGGCATGGACTCCTTACACCTTTCTTTGTATTCCCAGTGCTTAAGACAGTGCTGAGCATATAGTAAGTGCTTAATAAATGCTTCTTGATTGATTAACTTAACCCCAACAGCAAATAAAAACACACTGGAAAATGTGATTCAGGATTTTTAAAAAAGAGAGCAAAGATTCGTAGGTTACTCAGAATGCTTCTACCTGTAGAGAATTACTACCTTTGCAAGAAGAGTCAGAAAACACTAGACATGGCAAACATGTTGTTATTCAGTCATCTCTAGTCATGTCAGAATCTTTGTGACCACATTTAGGGCTTTCTTAGCAGAGACACTGGAGTGGTTTGCTATTTCCTATTCCAGCTTATTTTACAGATGAAAAAACTGAGGCAAACAGAGTTAAGTGACTTGCCCAAGGTCACACAACTAGTAAATGTTTGAGACCAGATTTGAACTCAGGAAGATGAGTTTTCCTGACTCCAGTCCCACTGCACCAACTAGCTGCTTGCCCGGCAAGTAGCATATAACATAACAAAAAATCATAACGGACAGGGAATAGCAAATAACTGATGTGGAGGTTGTTTCCCCAGTCAGCTATCTCTTTTCAGTGACTTTATTAATTAATTAGAGCAAAAGGCAAATTTAAGACCAAATTAAAGAAAGAGTAAAGATGAGAAGGCAATGCGTGGATTGCAACAACTCCAACCTGACATATTCAAATGAACTATTAACATTGAAAAATGGGAAATGATTAATTCAGATTATTGATTCTGATTATTACCATTTACAACAAAAATATTACTAAAGCAAATCAGTGACCATAATGAAAGCCTATTAGAAAGCCAGAAACCAACATAGTTTGAAAACACTTGATGTCCCTGCCAAGTACAGAGACATGGCATCTAAACACAATATCAATTTAGAATATAAATTATCTTGTAAAACACTGTGTTTAGGAGTAGTGGAAGATTACGAGAGATATTACCTCACAAAATAGCAAAAAGCATTGGAAGAGAAAAAATGTATTTCTAAAAAGCTTGGCTTGAGATTTAACTAAGCCAGCTCATCTTAAGAGCATTTATAGTTGAATGTAAGAAGGAAAATAGGGAAGAGGAAATGGGTTTTTCCCACATTTCTATGGTGATTTATTTTCATTAATTAGAGACAATAGAACTACCACTTTTGGATGCTAATGCATCAATGCTATACTCAGAGGCAGAACTGGTACTTGAAAAGATGAAGTAGGGAAAAGTAAAGAGAACAGAAGAAATTCATTCTCCAGGCAACACAATTCAGAAAGCACAGAGTCAATTTAGGATATCTCAAAGAGGGGAAAATGCCAAACAACTTAGAGCGGGAAAAGAAGCAAGGACAGGATTATTACCCCTCCAAAAAGTAGTTAAAAAACATCAGAACTACTGACCCATATATCTTCTTTTTAATCCACATAATGTCTTTGTAAGAATAATCTGAATGTGCATCAAAGGTATTCTTGATGAAACCGTGTTAAAGGAGCATGTATGTTTTTTTACAGTTGGCCACCCCTTCTGAGTTGTGTAGACAAGATAAAATCTCTGAGTTTTATGTTGATTCTCAAGTATTTGATTAGATAGAAAAACATTAAGAGTTAAATTTTCTTCCTTGATAAAGTAACTCTCATGCATATAGTAAAACTATACAAGATTCTTAGACAGACACAATGAAGATAACTTTGTTTAATGATTCTTTGGGTAAGGCTATCATAAAAGGCATAAAACTCAAGTATGTATACTTACCAAAGGTGTTCACAAAAGAATCAAGGAGGATTGTCAGTGTCCAGATGGAAGAAGGATTCCCTATAGATGGTGAGTTGGGTGGTCAGCCCATTTAGTTAGTCCATCAGTACATGTGTCTTGGACAGGTACTGCAAATGGACAATGAGCTGATGCCAGAATTTAATAGAAGAAAGACAAGAGGGTGGATTGCACTCTAGAAAACAACAGTGTTGTTAAGGACCCAAAGTTAGTTTCCTGACACAAAAACCTGTCTTTCTGATACTATCATTTTCCTGGTGATGTTTTATAGTTAAACATCCCAGAATACTATAATCTCTGAAGAATCTGAATTGTGGATGACCCAAAGGGCAAAAAAGAGATGCATGGTGAGAATAGGCAGAGTCAGAATTCTAGCTCTGGCACTAAATACATGTATAATTTTGGGAAAGTCACTTCACTTCCCTGAGTCTCAGTTTCCTCATCTGTGAAATGTAGGAATTGAACTAGATGACCTTTAATGTCCTTTCTGGCTCTTTTTCTCCCTCAGAGAATACATTTTACTGTAATATGGTGGAAAGAATGGGACATACATTAAAATCTTGTACAGTCAGGTGTTGATTTGCCACTTCCCTTTTTCCTTTTGGTATATTTATAAGTGCACTTTAAAGAAAAACCTGTAGTCAAAGTTACAGCATAAAGTGGATGAATTTTTTACTTTTAATTATATTAATTTTCCAATTGCCTAGACTTTCCTGGGTTCCATTTCCTTCATTCTTTTTAGTTTCTTTGTAATCCGTAGACTTCGGTTTCTGACCTTCGATCATCATATAATTGCTGTCAAAAGACTATTGATTTTGTCAATAATGGTTTATCTTATTTTAAAAATATTTCTGCTTGCTTATCTAAAGGTGAGTCTTTCTATTCCATTCAATTTAATACATACACAGAAGGCCTAAACAACTGGATTGAGTCAATCAATCAATAAAAGTAGGTGTGAACAATTTCTTAATAAATTTGGGAGAAGTGGTGTTTTGAATATTGGATCAAGACAGGTAAGCTACACAAGAAAGGTTTTATGAGAAGCTGAAACAATCAATCAAATCTCTAAACCTATGTATAACACAGCAAAGCAGTTCAAAATCATTCATTTCAGCAGAAGAACAACTGAGTGGTGATTGAATCCCTTGGTGAAGGACTTCTCAGTGGGAATTGACTTTTTAGGATAAGTGTCCTAAGAGCATTACTGACTGATGCCATGTCTGTATAAGGAGCTGGGAGACAAATAGAGGACAAACTAGTTACACAGAAGAACGGCAGCTTGAAAACCCTTGGAGATGACCAAAGAGTTATACCTCAGGGAAAATTCAGGAGGAGTCATGAAGGGAGGAAAAAACTTCCAGCAAACAAAAACTATGAGTTTATCCTGCGGACACATGTGCTCTCTAGTCTGAGCCTACTCTCCCCAGGACTCTTACGTATAGAAGGGAAGTGTGTACCCTTCCTCCTCCTTTTTTTTTGGACGGGAGGAATTTTTCTATAACAACTATCCTTGCTATGCCTTCCCAGCTAATTTCCTAAAAGCTAATCAAATCCTACTAGTTGATTGTAATAGGGCACTCACCAGATAGGGGCTTACGAGAAACAGTATTAGAAATCACCAGTGACCCAAAGGATTATCCTAAGAATCCTAAAAGGGGAAATGGACAGTTATATTCTGCAGACCCAACCTGCCAGTACATGTGATAGTTAGGAAAGTAACCTCAGAGGGGTACTACACTTACAGCCCTAAATGATGTTTTGAAAATAAGAAAGATGTTTTTAGGGGAAAAGGAAAATTTAAGAGAATGAAAACTGAGAGGCTTTAACATAGCAAGTTTAGAAGGGATCTCAAAGACCACCTACTACTATCCTAAATCATGCTATGTCTAAATAACTCTGAAAAGTGGTTATCCAGCTTCTTTTTAATACCTATAGTGATAGGGAACTCACTATCCATTGTGTCAGCTCATTCCATTTTTGCAACACTCAAATTATTAGGATATTTTATTTTGAACTAAAATCTAATTCCATTCAACTTCTTTTCATTCGTTATAGGTTTTCCTTCTAAGGCCAAGAGAAGAAAATCTAAGTCTTCATCATGAGAACCATTTAAATATATGAAGATAGTTATGTTCCCCTTAAATCAACTTTCTACCAATTTAAATATTCCCAGATCAGCCCTTCAATCTATCCTCATATGACACTCTCCTGGTCATCTTCATCTATACATGGTACAGTTTGTTAATACTTTAACCGTTTAAAAATGGATGATTTAATTGATGTGGGTATCCCCTTGATGAGGCATATCACAGTGCCTCTTTTACACAGGTGGTCTTTAAGAGTCACTAAGGCAAAAACAAATGATTGATTTGTAGCTAGTCTGATGATGAGATCATCTCACTTAGAAGGTCTGGTTCACAGAAACATTACTGGACCTATCTTTAAAAAATCCTTTCCATTTAGTAGAACTTCTCAGACTTTACAATCTACAGGTATAGCCTTCAAGAATCCAGTTGCCTCCATTTCATGGTAAGAAATTTAAGTCCAACTTGTCAATGTTCCCTCTGCAATACAGTATCCCAAATCAAGCTCTAGAGCAGATATGGTCTGACTGGAATAGAATATGTTGGAGCTAATCTCTCATCCTTTTTCCTGACACCAGTTTTCTATCAATTGAGCCTAAGATCGTACTTTAGATTTTTTCCTATATCATAATATAGACTCATTTTGAGCTTGTATTACATTAAAATCTCTAAATAATTTTAAAAACTACAAACTGATTTCTAACCATACTTAACATAACTTGTACTTATGCAATCAATTTTTTTGAATTCAAGTGTAGGATTTTACATTTATCCACCTTAAATGCATTTGTTTACCTTTCCAGCCTTTCAGCATCATTTTGGATCCTGATTCTATTATTAAGTGTACTACCTATCCATGTAAGTTTCTTGTTATCTACAAATTTGATAAACTTCCCATCTGTTAGAGTCCAGAGTTGCCCAGGATGAAAGTAGGAACAGCTTTGTCTTGGGAACTGTGCCAATATATAAGCTACCTACAATGTTGCAGTCCTTTCAAATATGCCTAGGGATATCGCCTTAATTCTGTTAGATATTGTAGAAGAACTTAGCTGAGGGGAGTGTAAAAACAAAAAGCTTAGTGTGTATTGTTGTGAGGAGAGTTAACTTTGGGGTGCATTGGAGAGAAAAATGAGAGTCTGTGAGAATTAGATAATTTGTGTGAGAATTGGTCAAGAAAAAAAGGAAACAATCATTTATTAACCATCCATTATACTATGTATACTGGAGACTGTGCTAAGAGTTTTACAAATATTATCTCATTTGGTCCCCACAACAACCCTGGGAGGTAGGTGTTATTATCATCCTCAATTGACAGTTGAAGGAACTGTGACAAACAGAGGTTAAGTGATTTGCCCAAAGTCACACAAACAGTATCTGAGGTCAGCTTTGAGGAAGCAGGGTGTATTTCAGAGCAATGGAGAATGAATTAGAATGGCATCATTGTGAGTGATGGGTTTTCAAGTGTAACCTCTGATTCCCCACTTCTTTGGGTCGCATGCTGGTCCTCTCCTCTGATGTTGAGCTAGATAAGCATGTCTATCAGTCCCATCAAATTGTCAGCCACACAGTGCCCTGGGAGGCAATCTTGGAGTTCATTACTCAAACCCTACTTCAAAATTTCTGTCAATATCACCTGCTCTCAGCCCCAGGTGACTCTCAAATGCCTAAACTCATTCAGGTATCCCATCAGGTCCCTGCCCAGCCTTAGTACAGATATTTTAACATTCTATGTCCTAAGAAGCTATTCATATATTTTCCAAAATTCTGCTTAAAAATATTGGTAATTCTCCAGTCATGTACTATACAATAAAATCCAATCAAGGCTCTGTAAAGGAAGAATGAGTTCTGAGGACTGAGAGGTGTGGGAGAGGGGCAGGTGACCTAATATAGAAAGTATAAACGAGAATAGCATGTTTTCAAGTGATGAGTTCACTCCAGGCTGACTTTAATCCACATGTTAATACAGTTGGAGTCTATGTAGTTGATTAGTTCCAAATCTATCTTATAGTTATATGATTTGGTCTAGAAGTTGCCAAACTATGGCCCAAGGGCCAAATCTGGCCCATTGATTGTTTCATAAAATTATTTTTTTGTTTTTATTCAATTTATTTGCTTATTTATTCATTCATTTACTTATTTAAGCACTGCTTGTTTTTGTACAGATTTTGTATGGCTTTATATTTTTTAAAATGTAAAAACAATTATTTGCTCCTGGGTCTTACACAAACAAGTGTTGGGGTTGAATTTGGTCCTTGAGTCATAGCGTTCCAGTGTCTGATAGGTCATGGCTCTTCATCTGGTTCGTGAGGACATTTTAAGTGACTTTGTCAAATGCTTTGTTGAAATCTCAATATGTTATGGCTATTTCCTGTCCAACTAATAAGAGTAATGCTATCAAAAAAAGGAAAGATGGTTAGACTGGCATCATTTGGTCTTCATGAAGCCATGCTGAATCATGGTGATCACTCTATCCTTTTGTAAGAGCTCACAAGCCTTCCCTTTAATGATGTGTTTGATCATTTTGTTTAGCTCATCTGTCAGTAGTTGGAAATATCTAATTCCTTCCACTTATAAGAAATTGAGACTTTTGCTCATCTCCAGTTTTCAGTATTTGCCCATTTTTTTTTTTTTACAATTCTTTGAAGATCATTGACAGTGGTTTGGCACTGACACCCTCAAATTCTGTCATTAGCATCAGATTTACTTAATCTGTCAGGTGATTTGAATTAGATTCTCCTCCTTTCCATTGAGTTTTAATGATCTATTAATCATTTTATTTTATACTTCAAAAAATAAGCCCAGTACAATGGAATTTGTGTAGTTTGTGGGTCACCTAATGCAACCTCCTCATTCTCTAGATGAGAAACCTTAGACCCAGAGAAGTTCAATGACTTGCCTACATGATGACTTACTTAAAAGCCTCACACCTTAATACATCTTGTTTTTCAATTCTTTAGTGCATGCACCATGTGCTATTTTGTAATATGATGTTTTAATTTATAAATGTATGTGGTACATACTGGATTATAAATTCTATGAGGGCAGGGACTTTTAGGTCTTCTCTAAAACTTGTATATTTTCTGCCAGAGTTTAGAATAGTACTTTGGGTGTACTAGTAGCTTAATGATGATCAAATAAATGAATGGATGGATGTAATACTGTCAAGCTCAAATAGAAATCCCAGTTACTAACCCATATATATATAGATCCCTGTAGGTGCACATTGACTTAGAAAATCACATATTAAAATTGTCTGTGTTTTATTGAATTATTGTTTATTTTGTTAATATTTCCAAAATACATTTTAAACTGGATTAGTCTGCATTTGGGAATATTGTGGGCTGTATATCACCAAGGGACGCTGTATTTAATGCCTTTGTTCTGAATACCCCTAATTGATTTATCATCTAGTCTGAATCTCTGCAACTTGTGTCCACAATGGGAATAGCATCAAAGACTTTCTCAATTATAATTTTCTAAATCTGTTTAGAAACCAAGGTTTCTGGATGCAAAATATACAAAAATGTGTATTTTCAAGGGAAAACAGAATTTTGTAAAGAAAATGATAAAATGTCTTGAAATCTAGGTAAACAATACCTGCAATATACTTCTTATGTGCAGTATATCCTATCAAAAAAAAAAAACTCAGTGAACATGGGATCATAATGAAGCCATGCTAGCTCTTGGTGATCACTGCTTTCCTTTCTAAATGCTTATAGCACATTCATTTGATTTGTTTTAGAATTTTGCCTACAACCAAAGTCAAACTTACTGGCCTACAGCATATATAAGTAAATACACACACATATATGTATACACATACATATGTATATATGCATACATACTATATACATACATATATACACACTACTCTTGGTGACTGAAAAAACAAATAATAATCCTTCAATCCTGTAGTTCCTTTCCTATTGTTTATGATCTCCCAGGGATCACTATCAAATTACAATCGGTATCATGTTCTGGTCAGGACTATTTGCTTGAACTAATTTAGGGGAACTAGATTTTCTTCTACTATATTGTCTTGGATGTGAAGTCCTTGTTAACTATTGTTGTTCTTCTCTTTGCTGTTTAAAGGTAAACTTTTGCAGAGAGAAGAAAAATAATGCATGAGTGGTTTTACCTTCATAGAATCATAGAGCTAGAATCAGAAAGGACCTCAGTATCCATTTGATCCTCATTTTTCAGTTGAAGGAAAAAGTGTCCTGAGATTAAGTGACTTGCTCAAGGTCACACAGGTAGGAAGTGACAGAGGTAGGATTTGAACGAAGGTCCTCTTACTCCAGTCCTCTTTCCCCTGCACCACTTCTACCCTTCACCCATTACTGAATGTCAGATATTATATACAATGGTCCTATCCCTTCTTTTATCCTCCTCTTTTGCTTGTAAAAAGTCTTTTTTAAAAAATGTTCCTTAGACTTTATCACTAGTACCAATTCATTCTGAATTTCAGTCTTATGATGCTCTTCTGAACTTTTAGTTATGGAACCAAAGTTTGAATCCCATTTGCTATATGCCTGACCTTGGTCAAGTCATTTAATTTCTTGACTCTCTCATCCCCCATCTCAAGCTATTGTCTTATAGCTCTCCTTCCATTCTCTTCCTTGAGAAACTCCTGGAAAAAGCTATTTACACTAGTTGCCCCTACTTCCTCTTCCCTCTCTTCTAAATCTTTTGAAATCTGGCTTCAGTCCTCATCTCTTAAATGAAACTCTTTCTCCAAAGCAACCCAGTTTCCAAACCAGAGATCAAACCAGTTGATCTCTCAGTTGCAAAATAAGTGGTCTTTTCTCAATCCTCAGCATTTAAAATTGTTAATCACTCTTGTGTCCTGGTTACTCTCCCTTCTCTGGGTTTTCATGATAATGCTTTTTTTGGTTTTCTCTTAGTCTCCTTTGCTCGATCTATCTCCCAAATCTGAACTGTGGGCGTACCCTCCATGTTATTTTATACTCTTGGTCAGCTTCCATGGATTTATGTAGGTGACTCAGATCTATATTCTCCCCTGCTTTCATGTCTAAGTTCCTGCTCTACCTCACCACTTACTTGTTGGATTTTCAATCTTAATGTCTCACAGGTATCTCAAAACTCACCCTGACACCAAACCAGAATTTACCTTTTCCCCCAACTCACTTGTTTTCCAAACTTCTCTATTTCTCTCTAGACCACTGTCATATTCCCAGTACACAGATTCACAATTTCTGTTGTCCTTGATTCTTCATTCTCCCTTGCTCCAAATACTCAACCAGTTGCCAAATCTTCGTTTTTTCTCTCTCCATGTTGTCTCTTGCATCAGCCTTCTTTTCTCTTCCCACAACCATTACTCTAGTTCAGATCTAAATCATTCTTGATTGAACTGTGATAATATATTCTAAATTGGTCTCCCAGCTCTATGTCTCTCTCTCTACTCCAATCCATCCTTCAATCAAAATGACTTCCTGTAGTCTGACCATGTCAGTCTTCTATTCTACATACTCTTCTCATTCCTTATTTCCCCTAAGATAAAACACCTGTGTTTAGTATTTAAAACCATTCATAACTTGCTCCCAACCTACCATTTTAAATCTTTTTACACATTATTCCCCTGCATGCACTCCATGTTTGAGCCAAATTTTCCTTCTTGCTGTTCTTCACATACAACATTCAATCTCCAGTCCATCTGCCTTTATGGTGGCCATTGACCATATTTGGAATCCACTCCTGACTCCACCTTGTGGCATCCCTAGTGTCCTTCAGGAATTTTCTTTCTCACCCCAGTTGCTAGGGGTGCCTACAAAAAGGTTACCTTGAATTTCTTTTGGTTTTACTAAATATGTGGTTGTAATCCCCTTGTGGAAACAAGAACTTCTTGAGGGGACGGCCTAGTAATGTTTTACTGTCATTTTTGTATCCTCAGCACTTTGCAGAATACTTGGCATAAAGGAGGTGTTTGATTACTTATTATTTATTGAATCATTCTCTGTCTCTCTCTCTCCTTCTTAAACAGTTCTGTCTTCAGAATGTCATTCTTTAACCTCTTCCAATTAACCCTCTTGGACCAACTTCTCTGATAGAATTTTAGGCCATAGAATTTCTCTCAGCCCTTTGAAATGTGCTCTCCTCAAGTGCAGGATGCCTATCAGATTACATCTAGTTTTCCTCTCCTTAATTGATCAATCAATACACATTTATTTATTTATTCATTCATGTATTTATTTTTGGAAGCAATTTGAGTTAAGTGATTTGCTCAAGGTCACACAGCTATTAAATGTCTGAGGCAAGATTTGAACTCAGGTCCTCCTGACTCCAGGACTGATGCTTTATCCACTATAACACCTAGTTGCTCCTCAAGAAGCATTTATTAAGCCCTTACTTTGTACCAAAGGGGCAGCTAGGTGGTGCAATGGATAGAGCACCAGTGCATGAGTCAGGAGGACCTCAGTTCAAATCTCACCTCAAATACTTGACACTCATTAGCTGTGTGATCTTGGGCAAGTCACGTAACCCCAATTGCCTCATCCTGAGCCATGTCCAGTCATCCTGATGAATATCTGGTCACTGGATTCAGATGGCTCTGGAGGAGAAGTGAGGCTGGTGACCTGCACAGCCCTCCCTCACTCTAAACAAAGTCAAATGCAAGTCGTGTCAGTATTTCTCTGATGGCATGGTCCTCTTCGGCAGCAAAGGACGAACACACTTTGTACCAAACACTGCCCTAAACTCTGAAGACACAAAGAAAAAGCAAAAATAGTTGCTGCTCTTAAAGATATAGATGGAAAGTATCACGAACTCTAACACCACTACTTAGGATGTAAGCTCCTTGACAGAAGAAACTGTTTCATTTTTTACTTAGCACACACTGCTTAAAAATATTTATTCCCCTCCTCCCCCATGACCCCTTAGGATTCTTCGTATATTTCCATCCCTCTCTCATGTGATTACTCTTCATGTTCTCAGTATCTTAGCCAAATTGACCTGCTGTCTTTCTCTTTTTGAAATCTAGATCTCCTCTGTCTCCATGTCTTTGTTCTTTTTGTCTCTTCCTTTTTCGCCCTCCCCCCTCCTAATCTCTGTATGTTGAAGTTATTCCCTTCCTTCAACTCTTTGGTGTAATTTTTCTCTGAGAGCTTTTCTTAACTATTGCCTCACCCCACCCTAAACCACCACTACCACCACCACCACCACCACCACCACCACCACCACCACCACCACCATCACCACCACCACCACCATCACCACCACCACCACCATCACTACCACCACCATCACCACCACTACTACCACCACCACCAAACAAAAAATTGAAAAGCAATCTTTTCTTTCTCCGATTTTTCAAAATACTACTTTGCTTGGAATCTAGGTCCTGGACCTCTCCTTATCACTTTCCACATTCTCCAGGAAAAGCAGCACTTTGGAGTTAGAAAAGCACTGACTTTGTAGTCTAGGGATGAAGGTTTGAACTTGGGGTCTGCTGCTTATTACCAGTGAATTCCCACATCATCTTACTCTTCTTACCCTCTGTTTCTTCATTTATAAAAAGGTGCTTGATGAGGTGACGTTCCCTCTTAGTTCCAAATCTATGTGACGCTGTGATTTGCTTGAGATTTACTGGTGAAACTGTAATTCTTCTTTTTTTCCAATCAGATAGTAAACTTCTTGAGGGTCAGTTCTATATCACCTCTATCTGCATTCTTTCCCATTCTATAATTATGTGTGGTGAAGTGAAAATCACGAGATATATGCACACACATGTATATATATGTATACAAAATATATTACAAGATAGATATGTGTACATAGGTGTGTATAAATATGACATATATGTATATTTATATATAAATAACATGAACCAAAACCAATGTAAATGAAGAATGAGATGATAACTCTTCTAGGTCTGATCTTTAGTAACAAAATTGTAGTCTTTGGTGTTAGTAGGTTTTTCATGGGTATAAAAAAAATATCCACATTCTCCAGGGCTTAGAACAGTATCCTGTGTAAATAGATTAAATTTATTGAATGTTCTGTTTCATGGAACATTTATTTTCCCTCACTGTATAATACTCTCAGTAGGTATTAGGAGCTGGAGATGGACAAGCAGGGATGTCAACAATGGAAATTCTACTCTGTGTACTACCTAGCATTGCAGTTGGGCCAGGTTAATAAAAGAGTTGATATTGTTATTTGAGTCATTTTTAGTCATGTCTCACTCTTTGTGACGCCATCTGGGGTTTTCTTGGCGGAGATACTGGAGTGGTTTGCCCTTTCCTTCTTCAGTTCATTTTACAGATGAGGAAACTGAGGCAAATAGGGTTACATGACTTGCTTAGGGTCACATAGCTATCTACCCTTACTGGTTGACCTTGCTAATTAGATTAAGGTGAATTTAATATTTTCTTTGTATTCCTATGGCCTGGAACTTCGAGATGTTTTATAAGTGCTTGTTGAATGAGTAAATCATTATAGAATCCATTATTTTTGTTTTGGTAGTATATTTTACAGCAGGTATGTTAAGTGAGTTACTCTATTTAAAAACATGCATATGAAGATAAATCTTAATGTCTGAAAAGCCCCATATATATGAAGTGAAAGCTAGGCTCTGGAAAGGAACAAAATAAGTAAATTACTTAAAAAATAATGATAATTTTAATATGAAAATATAGCATGGAATAAAATGGGAGAAAAATCTAAAGAAATGAGAAGGCTGCCTGAGGCTGCAAGCCACTAAAATTTACCGTAACAACTACTTACATTTTAATGCCTTTTTAAGATTCATAAAGTTGTCATTTCTACCTCCACAGTATCATTCTCATCATCTCCTCTCCACTCACATAACCATCACCCTAGTTCAGGTCTTCATCACCTTTCACTTGGAAAAATGTAATAGTTTCCTAATTGGTCTCTCTGCCTCAAGTTCCTACACACTACAATTCATTCTCCATATATCTAGAAAGGGATTTTCCTGGGGTATAGGTGTGATCATATCAGTTGAAGCTGTTCAGTTGTTTAGTTGTATCTGACTCTTCATGACCCCATTTAGGGTTTTCTTGGCAAAGATACTGGAGTGGTTTTCCATTTCCTTCTCCAAGTCTTTTTACAGATGAGGAAACTGGCAAACAAGGTGAAGTGACTTTCCTAGGGTCAATAGTTAGCAAGTATATGAGGCCAGATTTGAACTCAAGAAGATGAGTCTTCCTGACTTCAGGCCAGACACTCAATCGACTATGTCAGCTAGCTGCCTCTGACCATATTACTGCACTGCCCAATAAACACCAGTGGGTCCCTATCACCTCTGAGACCAAATACAAACCTCTCTATTTCATATTTAAAGTCCTTCGCAACTTGACTCTCATCTGTTTTTCTAGCTTTATTATTCTCATGATCCCTCTATACATTCTATGGTAGAGCCACAGTGCTCAGCTTCTATCCCTCGTTTTTGTATCTCTGTACAGAGGGAGGTATGAAGTATATTAGAGAACTGGATACGAAATAAGGAAGAACTGGGTGTGTATTCCGTCTCAGACACTATCTGTGAGATCCAGGACAAATCACTTGGTTTCCTCATCTGTAAAATGGGGATAATAATGGAGAATCAAATGAGGTAATATAAAAAAATCATTTTGCAAATGATTAATGTGGATTATAAATTAATATTAATAATAACTACTATTTTGGAACTCTCTGAATTTATATATTCATATAGATACTTGTTGATTTAATTTATTAGATTTAATTTATAGATTTAATTTATAGAATGGACTGCATGAGGACAGAAGATTGCTTCATTTCTGTCATATCTGCACCAGCTAAAATAGTACTTGCATATAAAAGGTGCTTAATAAGTGCTTGGCCAGTTAGGTGGCACAGTGGATAGAACACCAGACCTAGTATCAAATCTAGCCTTAGACACTTACTAGCTGTTTGACCCTGGGCAAGTCACAAACCTGTTTGCCTCAGCTTCCTCATCTGTAAAATGAGCTAGGGAAGGAAATGACAAACCACTCCAGTATCTTTGCCAAGAAAACCTCAGTGGGATCACTAGGAATCAGACACTACTGAAACAACTAAACAGTAATGACAATTCATTCATTCAACCATTGATATGGCATTTTACACACATCATCTCATCTGAACCTCACAACAACCTTATGAGGTAGGCAAAGCAAGAATTACCATCCGCATTCTTATTGATGAGGTAACTAAGGCTCAAAAGGAAAATATGCCCTGATCCTCCTTGTAAGTGTTGGAACTGAGACTTGAATTATAGTCTTCTGACAACAAACCAACAGAACTTTTTCTGTTACATTACAGTGCCTTCGTAATATTCAATCATTCACTGCTCTCCCATTTTCTTGTCTTAACTAATTTCTGCAATTTTTTTAAACATACTATCCCCCATACCTTGAAAAGATATTATCGGACAGTACAAAGAACCTTGGATATGAAATTACAATACCTAATTTCAAATCCCAAATTTTCCGTTTCCTAATCATATGACTGGGTCAGTTACTTAAACTCCCTGGGCCTCAGTCTCCTTGTTTGTAAAAAAAGGTGCTTAGTGTACATGATCTCCAATCTCTCTGATGAAAAAGGTCTATCAGATTTCTTCCACATTTTCACTTGGTGAAATCCTTCCTGACCTTGAAAGACCAGTTCAAGTACCAACTCACTCTATAAAGCTACTGCAGTCTCCCCAACTAAAAGTGATCTCTCCCTCAAGTATTCTATTATACCTCTTCCATGTATTTACCTGGTCACACCCTACATCGTGCTGTAGCTATTTGTGTCTATCCCACTTTATTCCTCCTCAACACTAGATCATAAATTCCATGAAAGGAGTTTAACTGGGTTTAGTTTTTCCATCTTACCTCTAGCAGTGCTTAATAAATGTTTGTTGGATTAAATTGAAAATATCTAACCAAATATTTAACTTCGGTAACATCTTGTAAAAACTTTGACACTCTAAAGTACACACCCCCCCTCAAATAACAAGTTGCATGGTTGAATGATAAAAGAGCATGTACAACATAAGTGAAAATAAAATAAAGCAGAAAAAGAGAAAGTAAGAAAAACTTTAATTACTGCACTTAGGTCAGCAAATTGGCAAGGCGACAGTGAAGCGAGTAAAGGACAGTTGGGTTAGAAGGAGATGTCACTAATATTGCTAAGAGCCTGAATTCATTTGCCTTTCGAGTAGTCACAAAAGAAACACAGGGTGACATCTCAGTGTCTGGGATCTATTTTCCTAATTGCTGAAAAGGGGCTGAACCAAATGGAAAACACTTTGCCAATGCATGAAGCAATTATCAATATTAATAGTTGCCATGGCACTTGGTTCAGGTTAAGGATAGGAGTAATAAAAGACAAGAGGGTAGATAATGTAATTCACATACTTTAGAAAGAAACGGGAGGATTCTAGACACCACCTGTAAATCTGATTTGTGTTCAAGGGTAAGATTGGAAGTACTAATAAGGGGGCATGATTAAAGGTGGGTCTGTGGTTATAAATTGCTTTTGTAATGATGATGAAGGAGGCTGACATAGAGTATAACAAGAGATGGGAATGTCAGCATCAATTTTTATTAGTGCCATGAACAACATATAGTGTATTTACATTAGCTTCATTTGTGTTAGTATTTTGGTAACCAGTGGCTTCAGAAACATTAAAATCTTACATATATATATTTTTGTAAGACATAGATGTTTTACACAAACATAGGTGTATGTATATATGTCTGTATATCTATATCTATCTGTCTATCTATCTATCATCTATCTATCTATCTATCTATCTATCTATCTATCTATCTATCTATCTATCTATCTATCTATCTATCTATATCTCTACATAAAGATCCAATTAAATTATCATTGACCTTTTGGTAACGTCCAGAACTGACAGTCTGGGAGAACACAATGATTTTAAATATATTCAAATTTCAGGAAAACTTTGGGACTTTTTCCTTAACTAATTCACTAAATTGAGTTAATATGACATAAATAAGAAGTTGGATTAAATAAATTAAAAGGATACACTAAAACTAGAACAGCCTTCTAGGTAACTAGCTACATATATGTTTCTCCCAAAATCATTTATGATGAGATTTTAAAATCTCTGTCTGGGCCATTTAACAATCTATACCTATCTATTTTTGAATAATATTCCCTTTTCAGCATATCAGGATAGCTAATAATAATTATGATTGCAAACATTTATATAGCACTTACTATGTACTGGGCACTGTGCTAAATGCTTTACAATTATTATCTTACAACAAGCCTCGGAGGTAGGTGCCATTATCATTCCCTTTTTACACATGAGGAAGATGAGGCAAGGCAAGGTTAAGTGACTTGCTTAGGGTCACACAGTTAGTAAATGTCTGAGGCTATATTCGAACCCAGATCTTTCTAACTCCAGGTTCAGCACTCTATCCTGCCAGCTATGCCAACATTATAGAGATGGAAAGGACTTTATTGATCCTCTAAATTTTTTTTTCTCTTTTGATGGAGTTAGGGTTAAATGACTTGCCCAGGGTCACTAAGCTAGTAAGTGTCAAGTGTCTGAGGCCAGATTTAAACTCAGGTCCTACTGACTCCAGGGCCAGTACTGAATGCACTGTGCCATTTAGCTGCCCCTTAGGGCATCAGTCTTGATGATATGAATCCTCCTTGAAATATGAATTCCCTCAATAATATCTCTGACAAGTGGACATCTATTGATTCTTTACCTGATGACTTTGAATGATGGGGAATATATTAGGAATCATGCTATGGCAGAAATCACATTGGTCCTGGAGTAAGAAGACCTAGCTTAAAATTCCAACTTGAACTTTAACTCCTTGTCTGGCTTTGGCAAGTCATTTCACATCCCTAGGTCTCTGTTTCCTCATCTATAAAATGAGGGGATTGGAATAGATAACCTCTGATGTTTCTTCAAGTTCTGAGTTTTATGATCCTGTTTGCTGAGTCAGCTTATTCCATCTTTTTACATATCTACTTGTTAAAAAGCTCTTTGTTTTTCTTTTCTTATGTTGAGCCATGAGTAGCTCCTTATACCTCTAGCAGAGGGTTCTTAACTTGAGGTCCATGAATTTGCTTTTCAAATACTTAGATAACTGTATTTCAATATAATCCTCTACATTTTATTTTCTGCATTTAGAAACATTTTTTTTTTTCCTGAGAAGGGATACATAAGGTTCATCATATTGATACGGGGATCCATGGCACAGGTAAAAAAGCTAAGAACCTCTGGTCTACAAGATAAAATATAAATTCGTAATTTGGCATTTAAGTCCTACTACAATCTGACTTTACTGTGACTTTTCAGCCTCATTGCCACATACAGCTGTATTCCTCTTTAAACATTCTACATTTTAGGAAAACTGGGCTCCTAGGTATTCTGTGAACTCAGCCTTCTAGTTCTCATCTGTACAACAGTACAGGCAATCCCTTTCACCTTACTGGGCTTTGCATCTGCCTTTAGATTCAGCAATAACTCACCAAACATTTATTGAATGCCAAAGACAAAATGAAACAATGCCTGCCTACAAGGAACTCACATTCTACTGGGGAAGAAAATATATGCACAAATAAGGATACACAGACTAAATACAAAGGCATTTTTTGGAGTCAGGAAGAACATCGACACTAGGAGAATCAGCCTCCTATAAAAGATGGCATTTAAGCAGGGCTTTGAAGGAAAATAGGGATTCTGAAAGGCAATGGTGAGGAGGCAAAGCATTCCAGACATAGAGGACAATTTCTGGAAATGTCTAGAAGTTAAAAAAAATCTGAGAACAGAACATATAGAGAGTCACAAGTGGGTCACTTTGACCAAGTGGTGTGATGGTAAATTTTTAATAACCATCTCTCTCAAAAAAACTATACAAAACATACTTTTACATTTGATAGGTATTATCAACATTTTCTCCATTAATTTCTTAGGTCTATACAATCAACAAAGCAATAAAGCTCCAATTTGTAGCATTTGTTGATTTCTGAGGTATAAATGTTCACATTGACATTTTCACAATTTGTTTCTGTGAGCCAGAATAAACTGGCTCCAGCATATCATTGGTCTGGCCACAACTCAGTCATCACTTTGTAAAGATAGGTTGGATTAAATGCCAGACAGTGGCAGTTATATTTTATTCTAGAGGCAATAGGGAGCACAGAGACTTACTGAGTAGGCCAACCCCATTGGTTCTCATTCTATCCTTTGGAGTAACAGCAGCATGGTATAATGGGAAGATGGATTCTGAGTCAGAGGACCTGGGTTTGAACTGTGGTTTTGCCATATACTATCTCTGAGTATCTGTGTCTCAGTAAAATGGTGCAGTTAGAGCAGATAACCTTCAAGTTTCCTTCCAGTTCCAAATCTGTGATCTTATGTTTTTTTATTTGAAGACAGCTCTTATGACCCCATTCCCTCCCCAAACTTTTCATGGGTAGGCTAAATGCCCTCAGATCCCTCAGCAAGTCTTTTAATGACACGCTTTCAAGTACCCTCATCATCTTAGTTACCTTCCTCTGAACCCTCTCCATATCATCAATGTCTTCCCTGGAATATAGTGTCCAGAAATCAACATAGTACTCCAGATTCAGCCTTTAGTTTCAAGCATTTCCTCCTTCAAAGGAGTCCAAGATCATGTTGACTTTATTGGCTGCCATATCATGGCAGTGATCTGTAACTTCCATCAGCCCATTGTGAATATGTACTATAAAACATCTTAAACAGTTTTATCATGTATTAAGTTCTTTTCTGAAGAACTTTGGAATTGATTACTTGACATGGGAGACACTGGCACAAGACTGCCCAGCATGACTTGCCCTCATCAAAGAAGGTTCTATACTCTGAGCAAAGCAGAATTGATGTAGCTCAAGAGAAACACAAGACACACAAATTTAGAGAATTCACCTCAAATATTCACATGAACTATTTGTGCCTGACCTGTGAAAAGCATTCTAGTTCATATTGGTCTGTTTGGCCACAATCTGACAAACTATAATATGATTCTAATGTAGTGATGTCATTCTGGTCCTTTTCAAGAACAAAGGACAGCAACCAACCAACCAACCAACCTGAGGAATTCCTTAGCAATCTGCCCCAAAAGTCAGGCACACAACTGGCTGAGAAGGGAAGGAATTTCCATAGATGAAGTTACAGTAACCAAGATCCCCACATATGGAGGAGTGGAGAGAAACAATGTCCTCTCAGCAGGAAGACTTTCCTAGTATAAGAAGGAAATGCTGGACTCTATCACTACTCCTTTGTGGAAAAATCCTGTCCTGGGGATCTTCACAGAAAGCTCTGTCCACTAATGCTGTTGACTCCAAAAATGACAACAGTCTTCTTTAAGCCATCCTTTGGAGTCAAGTCTTGAAAAGTCAGATGTGTTATATACAGACAAGAGGAGTCACTCACTCTGATAAAGCATTCAGTAGAGAGGAACAAGCCAATTTGAGACATTCTTGTACTTGGTGGTTTAGTGGATAGAGTGTTGGATTTCAAGTCAAGAAGACTCAAGTTCTAGTCCTTCCTTGGGAATTTACTGGTTGTAAGACCCTGGGCAAATCACTTCACTTCTCTCAATCCCAGGTTACTTAATTGTAAAATGATGATACAGGAAAGTACCACTGAACATTTAAAATCAATTACATATTTGAAATGAATAGCAATACAAACAAACTTTATAAGCTTAGGTAGTGGTTTTCAAGCAGTGAAATCCAAAGGTATAATATTTTGTAATTTTAAAATAAGGAGACAATGCAAGACTAGTTTGTCTGATGGTATATGCTGAAAAGGAAGAGGTTGTGTGTGTGTCAGATTAAACAAATGTGACTTAAAAACCAGTCAATTTCATATTTCTCATCCTGGTCCAAAAAAGAGTTTGTATGTCTCTGTTAAAATAATACTCTCTGAGATCTAAACTTGTAAGAGAAGTTTAAATAAGGCAAATTTAGTATTGGTCTGTTTGGCCACAATCTGACAAACTATAACATGATTCTAACATAGTGATGTCATTTTGGTCTTCTTCAAGAACAAAGGACAGGAATCCCTTCACAATCTGCCCCAAAAGTCAGGCACACAACTGACTGAGAAGAGAAGGAATTTCCATAGATGAAGTTATAGTTATAGACAATTTAGTACATTAAGAAAGGCATGATCCCTATCCTAACAAACTTCACCAAGAGATAACAATAGTGCAGAAGTGTACATAGCCTACTAAGAGGTGCATGTTCAATTAATAGGCATACTCAATTGCTGACAAAATGAGCAATAGGCAACATAATATTAGTTAAGATAGCTGGTGATCACAAAATATGAAGCACAATTGTTGTCAAAAACCTGTTTTATCTGGTAAAGCATACAGTACAGGTTCTCTGATATTTCAGATGCTTATGATAAACTTGATTTTCCAAACATTTCTCTTGAGAACCCAGTACCATTGCCATTTTAAGGATACACTTCATGCTAACTCTTCCTCCTAATGCATGAAAGTAGAGTAATGGAAGAATGAGTAAAGATCCCTCACAAATGAAACATATTACAAAAGAATAAATACTTTGATGACTTTCTCATTATTGAAGACATCTTATAAAAGTATGCTGTCACTCACTGCCAAACAATTTCTCTTCCGCAAATATTTTTTAAAAGCTTATTGATTTTTATCAGTAACCAAACAATTGACCTTCTCAAGGAAATCTGATATACTTTGAAATTATTCTAAAAAAACTCATAAAGAAAACTTTTTAGAAAATGGAAATACTTAGGTTACTCTCAATGAAGTACGATGTCTTGGAAATTATGGTTATTTCGACAGAAAGTATGCAACAGATACAATTATAGAATTGTATAAAGGGGGTGTCTTTATCTTTATCAGTGTTATCTCCACCTGTTTTGTAAAGCAGAAAATTGAAATATTATCCCATCAAAAAACCCTTTGTTTAATTGTCTGAATATTATATAAAATTTTTTAGGTTTGAATGTTCATATAATTATATGAATTCTCAAATCATTGTACAGACAAAAAATTTTAGGTAAATTTATTTTCCCAATGTTTCATGACTTCTCACATTTATGGAGATGGAACTCTCCCTCTAAATGTTGCCACATTTTATCCAAATAATTCCTGACAGATTTTTGAGTTTTTAAAATTCATTAGGTTAGTGCTGAACTATAAACAAATGAGTACTTGATAGCATGCAGATACTTAATAAATGTTCATTAAATTTAAGTAAATGGATCATTTTGTTATTGAGAACAGATAATGGCTATCTCAGAGGGCATATCCTGTAGTTCTTCTTATTTTTGTCCCCAAACAGTGATCTCCAGGCTTCGTAAAGATAATTGATTCACTTGATTTAAAATAATGGAATTTCGGAAAATTGATTTAGATGAATTCTTACCTGAGTTGTTGTACCAAAGTGTCCACTTGCACTGTTAACAAAAAAGAGAAAGAAAAACTGAGTCAGTTTCTGTTTCTCATCCTACTCCTCTGAAATGCGACCTGCATTTGCCTTCATCTGATGACATTGTAATTGTTAGTAAAATCTTATCCCCATTTTCATTCGGTTAACTTTTCCGTGTGTAGATTTGCCCCACCTGGACTGTAATCAAATGAGAACATTCTTCCTAGTTCTCATCTCTCACTAAAAGAGGGCAGATCTTTAGGGTCCGAAGTGTACTGAACTTAGTATTAATTCTTTGGTGAACTTGCACCCTCTGATTGTAGAATCTACCAGCAAGCTATTATAATCTTGTGGAGACTATTTGATATAAGGTGGGGGTCACAATAAGAGTCAGTTGGACTAGGAACTACTGACCATTTTTAAATTTTCACTTTATACAAGAAATTACATTTTATGATTTGCTGGAGATCCAATTTAAATAGATCAGAGATCCATTTGAATTTTGAGTTGAAAACATTGTTAGAAAATGTCCTAATACTCTTTGCTACTCATGTGTACATGCGGGTAAAAGCTATACATACACACATCAGATATGTGAATATGTATACATATCTGTATATATTTGTACATCTAAGTACATGTGAAAGATAGCATAATATAGTGGGAAAAAAATTGAACTTGGTGTTAGGAAAGAGTTGGTATGAATTCTCTTTTTCATACTTGCTATCTGAGTGCCCTTGGGCAAATCACCTTTCTGAGCTGCATTTTCCTCATCTATACATGGGGATAATTATATGAATAGCAAATGCCTACTTTGCAGCAATGTTGTGAGGATTAAATAGCTAAAAGTTTATAGACCATGAAAAGCTCTATAGATGCCACTTGCCCAGATATAGACTTGTCTTTGTGCAGATATACACAGAAAGCTATGTGTATGAAAGAGACACATAGAATGACATAAAGAGACAGATTCAGAGAATGAGCATGTGCATGCTATAGAGCTGTGATTTCGTCAATGTAGGAGAACTCCTAGTGTAGAAACTCTTTTTTTGACTGATTTAACTCCTCTGCAATAGGTATGAAATAAATCATTTTCATTAATTCTTTGAGTGTTCCCTTGCAGTATTGAAAGTTTAAGTGACTTGCCCATTCTCACTCTATTATATGTCAGAGGAAGGTCTTGAACTACCTACCTACCTACCTACCTACCTACCTACCTACCTACCTACCTACCTACCTGTCTGTCTGTCTGTCTGTCTGTCTGTCTATCTATCTGTCTATCTATCTCTCTATCATCTATCTCTGTCATCATCATCATCTATCTACAGCAAGTAATATACCATGTATATACACATGTACACTATAATTTAATAAAGTAGTTAAATGATTTACAACTTGAGTTTTAGGAATTTCTTGCCATGAATTTTTTCCTAGTCCCTAGTAACCATTCAGAACAAAGAGTTACACTGAGAAATTATAGGCAATAATTTGACAATGAACCCATACTTATAATTGTGGATGACAAATTTCATTGCTCAAATAATTCCCAGAACTATATCAGGTAAAGTAAGTATCTGTACGATTAAGGGGGAAAACTTCAGCAATAGTTTTTGAAAACGTATGAAATGTAGGAGAAAACCTTTGACTTAATGACTGATTCTGGGAAGGGAATATAGAAAGGTAGTATTTATCCATACCTGCCCACACAAGGATAAACAGCAGATTGGCAGATAACAGGTGATTTCAAAGAGTACAAGCACAAGCAATAAAGATAATAGCACAAGGAATGACATTTGTTTCACATCTGGAAGATCGTTCTTGTTTGAGGTGTGTGTGTGTGTGTGTGTGTGTGCGTGTGTGTGTGTGTGTGTGTGTGTGTGTAAAATGAAGTCCAAATAAAATTTCAGATGAGAAGATTCACTTTCCAGTACTGTGGTAGACAAGGAGCCTGCAGCAACAGTATGTCTTTTAGAATTCAAACCAAGAAATTCAGCTTATTGAACTTTAAACATGGTCTGATGAGAGAGCACATCTCATTTTGCTCCCTTCTTTATTAGTATACTATTGAGGTATGAATTTTGATGATAAAAGTTTAATGTTTAGGACCTCTATACCACATTTATTTGTCCATAAGGATATTCTCTACTTGCATCCTGGACACAATTTAAAAAGTTCCTGGAACTCAAAGTAGAAAAGCATATAGAGTAAAACTTTTGTTTGAATAGAGGAAATTCCAGGTGTTAATTGCTGGTGATTCTATACTTTGGTTTCCATGGCAAATTGAAAATTTGTAAATCTGTTTTGAGCTTATTTTTTCTAATTCTGCTGTTTTGGGTTTTACGCGAATAGGAGTTGCTGACTTCGGATAAAATATAAAATAGCTAGATAATAAAAGCATTTCATTTGTCTGGCTATTTTAATCTACTGTTCTTGAAACATTTTATAAATGTGATTGTTTTGTTGCAAGTGCTATGCCCATGTATCCCCCTTTGCTTATCCTCTCACATGCCATACTGAGCATCAAGTTTTCCACTTAGAATTAAGGGTCACAAAAAATATTACTAATTATAATAAAAAGTTATTTTCCTTGAGGGGTTATGATGCTAGTCAATCTTGCTTTCCAGATGTTTAGATCATCAAGGGCCTGTTTATATTTCAATATTACATTACCATCTGTTGCTTACAAAAAGAGAGGGCTATCCGGCAAGTTAAACCTTTCAAACATTACTTTGCAGAGCTGCTGAAAAATCCCAGAGGAGGCAGTCAAAAAACAAACAATCTCATTTTACTGGAACTAAGTTTAGACTGGAAACTACTAAACTAGGTAACATAAAATTAAAACCTGTTTGGGCAATGAACTAAAAAAATCTGCACTTTCATTTACTGCTAAAGGTCACCATAACATTTTGAAGGTCTCAGTAAAGCATGCTTCCCTTGCCTAACATTATATTGTTTCACACAATGCCCAACTCCATTTTCTGTGTGATTTTTCCAGTCATCAAGTATCATGCATTTCTGTGGAGTTTTCTATCCTCTTTAACTCCTAGCTAATAGCATTTTGTCTCTTAATGCCCGTAGCCTATGTCCTGACTTGATTAAAAAAAGAAGCCCTGAGGAAGCTATATACACTTTGACTACACATTAGGGACCTAACATAAGAACAACCATATTTCATGGTGTTATGGGCACAGTGTCATGGAACCTGCTTGCTAACTCACCCTTGGTTCCTTTTGAGCGAGTATGCAGTCTTTTATCTTCAGCATCTGCATCCATCTGTAACATTAACACAAAATCTTAAATTCACCTCCTTTGCCACTGACCAAAACCTCTACCCAGTATACAATTGTGTACCAAGATGTTGTGAAAGATACGATGAAAAACAGAATAGCCATGTTTATAAAATTCATTCTAGCTCTGAAGACATATGTGTATATATATATATATGCTTAGACATATGTGCATATATGTATATGTATTTAGGTATGTATACATATATGATAAATATGTACATACATGCTTATATATCTTTAGGATAGTCAGGATATCCTTAGGATAGTTAGGACTGTCATGTATATGATTCTAACAATCCATAGATTGTGAAAAAATTATTGACTGAATCTAGAAATGAGAAAGAACAGCTATTAAAGGTCCATTCTATTCTATTGTCCACAAGTGTTTGCTGATGATTCAGGCACTTCTGTGATAAAGAGCCAGTTATTATCTGAAGCACGATGTTTCCAATGAACACAGATACCTAGAAAACCATCCTCGAAGGCTTCTTTGGCTTCATCAAATCTTGCATCCTTGACCTTCTTAGCCCTTTCTGAAACATTCTGGTATTTCAAATAAAGAAAAAAAAAACTACCACACCAAACATAAACAGAAGAGTAAAGGGTATACATTTCCACACAGAATTCTAGTGGAAATTCAGGAAATGATTGTGATAATTAGCAAGAACGCTGACTTTTGAATGATGTAAAATAAGACAATGTAAAGTTTTTTAAAACTTTTTCACAAGAGACTTTAAAATGCCCAAATACAAGCAAATGTTCTACAAATAACTGTTTTTGCATTTGGCTTGTGAGAGGGTGATATCCAGCTTGCTGATTAGTCTCTTACACCCTCCAAATAGACTTCAATGTTCTATAAGGTTGTCATAGTTATATTTTAATCAGGCGAAATTCTTTAGCATGAGTTACGGTTTTTTTTTCCTATCTGAAAACCACAGGCAGAAGGTTCACTTCAGTTGCTCCTATCCTTAAAAACTGAGAATAGACTGTATGCAGTGTGACTGCAATGGTAATGGGAAACGTGTCTCTGTTCTCTGATGCTGAGTTGTGATTGAAGGCACTGACCTGCCATAGACTTATAATAGGGGAGCAGGTGTGGCAATGATGGACTTTAATTTCCTTTAATAAACCTTTTATGTGCCACACTTTTACTGCCATTCTACGCTCTCCAAGGTCCTGCACATAATAGGTTCATTACTTTTGATTACTATAGTCTATTGAGACAAACAACTCCAGAACACACTATATATTATGTTCAGTTAAACCAATATAGACTATTTATCCATTGTGCATTATTTCACCTGCAACTCTACAGACAAAATTAACAACAGCTCTTATAAGCTAAAACTATTAAAACCACTGGTACTCTTTTGTCATCATTTCATAATAAATACCACACCAATCATAGTGCTGCTTTTTAAATTATGAAGCAAAAAGTGTTCACTGCTTTCACTGAACAGCAGTTACTTTAGTCCAAATAACAGGGTTCATTGTGATATATATTTTTTTAAAAATTCAACAAGGGGAGATTTTTCTTATCAGTGATTTTTTTCTTATCAGTTGTCCCCTTTTGGAAAACCACATAAATTTATGACAGATGTTGAAACAGCCTAGGATTAAAATGGCTAGGCTTACTAAGAATGGAGAGCATTGCATTGTGAAATCATCCTCCTCCCATGAGTATCTCTGTTGCATATAAAGTGGTTCAACTCATGCAAGTCCCCCACCCCCCATGTGCTAAATGAATAACTAGATTAAGAGCGATCTGGACCATGTGAGGGTTAAAATGGTGAAGACCATGAAATATTTTGGAGGAAACTGTTCCCCTGAGTCAAAATCAACACAACATGAGCCTAATGCTATACAGCCACACAGGTGCTATTAACTCTCCAGAAGCACTCTCTGACAAATTCCCCAAAAGGCAAGTGAAGATTAAATCAATGAGTTTCCTTTCCAAAATTGAAGCATAGGGTACAAAGAGGGCTAGTATATACAAATAAAAGTTACATAAATACATTTAAATGTAACCTTCCAGCAGTTTTAAATCTAATTCTTCTTCTTCTTTTTAGTTTAGCTATCAAGAAGCCAGACAATTCTGCCATCATCCCATGCAGTGACCTCCCCATTAAAGTCAATGGAAGTAATGCATAAATATTCATGGCTTTCCATTTGTATTGTGCACAGAATACTGGTTTCATAATTGTATTTTGGTGAGCCATTGTCCTGTAGTTGTAGAATATATATTGAAATAAAAATAAAAACTCATTCATGAAATTAAAACCTTCCAGATTTAACTGAGATAGTCTACAGAAAAGAGATCAAACTGATTTGAATTCACAAAATATGGTATATTGATTGGATCTTCTCTCTTTTTCATCATGCCACAAGAACAAAAAAAAACCACAGGTAAGCCTAGTTACCAACCATGACATACAACTTATTAAAACTAGGAAGCACATGGTACTTTTTGACAATGATGACCTGAGTCAATCTCTTTTCTAGACATCAATTAAAAAACCAGCCTCAGGTATCTGAGAAGTCAGTAGATAGAAATGGAAATTCCTGAGAATTCTTTGTATTTTTTGCATGGATTTTCCTGCTTTCCTATTGGGTAGATTATGAATCTAATTTTGGAAAAAAATCAAGTCTTACACTCTGAGAATAAAACATTTTATAAATGTTCACTAAAATGGGAATTACTTTACTGCAATAGGTCCATTCACGTTACAAACAGTAAAACATTGGTGAGTGTCTCATATATTCTTGCAGACTAGAAGTATTCCATTATCACAGAAAGTATACATAATATAGCAAATAAGAATATAAAAAAGACCTTTACATTTTATCATTACCATTTTAAACCCTGAATATTGACAATGCATTAATAAACTTAGTAAAAAACAAAAAAGGAGTAACTCATTTCTTCATTCAAGGCAGTGGCTTGGTATAGCATAAAGCTCTTCTCCAATGTTCTTAGAGCCTTTTGTGCATGTCATGCCCCGGTTTGAGAATATAACAATATTATAGCTAGTGAAGATAAAAATTTAGTCCTCTGTGATTACCATAGATATAAATTGAATCAATTCTAGCTTGGTCAAAGTGTCTTTACTTGAGTTTATTTTTTCCTGTGGAAATAAAAATTACAAAAAATCTTAATTTTTAGAACATGCTGTCAGAAGTTATGGCTTCACTGAAGAGATGGATTTTAAAATGCAAGAATGTAACCCATGGCCCATATCACTGTAGAAAAGCAGTTTTGGACCAGTGTCTATTTGGTTCACCTTGAAGATCTCTCTAAATAAATACCTTTGACTCCTGTCCTGAACCAAGATTTTCCCTGGGACCATTAGAATGTCTCTTTATGGGCCCTTAGCTCTCAAGCAAGCATGCAGGCCAACAAAACATTAACTATAGGACAGGTTTTATTTAACCTGGCAAAAACAGAAAGAACTCTTACATGAACTCATAAAGACTCAGGGAAACTCCCCTTCATGCTTCAGTGGGCCTCTTGCTTCCCCAAGGAGCTATATTTAACCTATTACTAAGATTCTCTACTCTCTCCTCCTGATCCCCACAAAAAGGGAAGAACTTAAGGGTGCCAGGAAGTCCAGCAACCCTCTCTTCTTGTGAGCTACATCTCTCTAGGGGCTTATACAGCCATCTGGACTGTATATAGAATGCTCTGGGTGAGGCTTTCTTTCAAGAAGAATTTAGGCTTGACAGGTAATCAAGTGATCTCACAACCTACATGACTCACTATCTTAGGGCAGTAGTAAGTCTGGGTTATCCTTCCACATTAAGTCTCCCTATAATGCCAGTCAGTCTTTCCACTTCTCATCTCTGTTTGTTGATGGCTCCTTATTTTCTGGCAGGCAATCTGTTTATGTGCTGGATGCCATCCAGGTCTCAGTGTATGTCTCTGTTTCATACTCTATCAGCCTGTGGGTCTGAATTGGTCTGCATCTCCACATGACACAAATTCTTTGATGTATGTAGCTCTTTGAAAGGGCTGCATGATGCTCAGAGGCTATAAAGGGGACTACATTTATATGTTTATGTTCCTCCTCTCTCTTGGTGTAACCTCTTATAAAAGTCAAACCCTAGGAGAGAGTTCAGATGTGTGAAGTAGCCAAGAACTTGTCAGTGCTAGAGCAAAGGTTTCATCAGTGGGGTGATGAAGACTTGGGACAGTGGGAATTTTTACCTTATCTAGATAAGGAAGCTCCAGAAAGAGGACTACTTTACCTCTTCCATGGCAATCTGAACAGAACTGTTACACAATTAAAAAAAAGTAGAGTGGTTCTTGTTTGAACTGTCTGGCATATTACCACAACAGCACTATTCCAAAATGCATGTCTCCAAGAAAAGATATTATTTTAAGATGGAAAAATGAAAAGAAAAAAGAAGGAAACAACAAAAATGAAAGAAAAATAAAAGAAAGAAAGAGAGAGAAAGCAAAAGTAGAGAAGTAAGGACAGAAAAAAAGGTACTGCCACTTACTACTTATGTGACTTTGGGTAAGTTACTTAAGCTTTATGGCTCTCAGTTTCTTCATTTGTAAAATGAGAGATTTGGATAGATGCCCTGTAAAGTCTCTTCCTTAAATTTATGATCTAGGAAGGGGAGAAAAGATAGGTTTTAAATTTAATGATTATATCATAAACCTGGGGGGAGTAGGGTACCTTACTGATAGCTGTATCTAAAATGTAACTCAATATTCGTTAAAGTTCAAAAAACCTATAAAAATCCTTAAATACATGTGTATATATGGTAAATTTTAAAAAGGGCTTAGATGAATCAACCAACATTTGCAAAGCACTTGCTATGGCCCATAAAGTATGCTTAGAGTGAGAAAATAATTTTAATAATCAATTTATATACACACACATATATATATTTATGCACAGTTTTAAAAACCCAAATCATCTAGGAATGTACATATCTGAATCTAATGTTTTTCTTTGTGCTTTGGTTTTATTGACTTATCGAAGGTGAAGGAAACTGGCTAAAACAATAAGAAAGAGTCCTCCTGTTTAGCTAATGTTATTTGGTCCCCATGCACTAATGATAATTCATTTCCAAAAATAATTGTCACTCATGTGAGAAAAGTTAGACTTTTCATTACTGTTTTAATCATTAAATACTTGTTTTTTATTATTGACCACAAATTGCTTAGATGAAGTTATCATTGAAATATTCACTATTATAGCAAGCAATCCTTTAAAATTATGTGTGTGTGTGTGTGTGTGTGTGTGTGTATATATATATATATATATATATATATATATATATATATATATATATATATATACACACACACACACAATATGGATTCATGTTTATCTCCATATGTGCAAGGCACTATGTTAAGCATTAGGGACACAAAGTTATAAAGGAGTCCCTGTCTTAAAGGAGATTACTTTCAAGATAATACATATACATATACTTGCATAATAAGCTTTCATAGTTATATGATTTTGAGAGGCATTTCGTGAAAATCATATATTTGTATCTATAACATACATCTATAATTAACCCAAATACTACTCATTCAATGTGTGTATATTCATTTGATAAATGCTTCACATATATGTACACATTACATGTGATTAACCTGAGTTCTATCTTGTAAATGTATACATATATGGAATAATATTCATTTTAAAATTCTTCACATATATTTAATTTGAATAACAATCCTTTAAAAAAGTGATAACAAGTTACCCAGGTAATACCTTCAGTGACAATGTGGTTTTGTACCATTTCATATCATTCTTTGTGGGCTATTATTTTCAATCATGGAGAACTCATGGTAAGCATAAGAATAATGCCTGTTATCACTGAATAAAAAGGATCCTATGCATTCCTCTCCATGAGGAGCCCTTTTGTCTTTGGTACATATTTCGTTTTTTAACGCCAACATTTTGCAAAAATGACAAAGAGAAACACAGAAAGTTGGAAAAGACTAAAGCCCAGAAAATGAAACAGCCAGGTGATGCCAATACCTTGGCATTAAGTTTGGCTAGATTGAAGAACAAAGCATCTACTACTGACTTGCCTTGTTTTTGGATGATTTGGATATGATTTTATTTTAAGCATCGGTTTTGGGTAGGAAGAAAATACATTTTTCTCACACACAGAGAGGAGATCATGAAAATAGGTTTTGATTCTGAGTTACAAATAATGGAGAAAAATATCGATTTGGAATATTATAATAATAAATTATGAGAATGTTTTTCATGGATATTGTTATTAAATGTATCTGTTGTTTCACCCTGTTGTTTTTCTGCCTTCCTTTTCTATGCATTTACTAATAGCTCCAGGAGAACAGTAACATTTTAGCAAGGTAGTGATGGAAGATGGTATTGAGGGTGGAGAGGGAAACTCCTAAGCTAGCTATCTCCTAAGTTTACTACTAAAAGCAGAATTTTAAAATTATTATTTCTGAAAACATCTATAGCCTTCTGAACTTTGATTATTACTTTATGGTACACTGTCCTTGATTTCAACTTTCTCTTATTTATTTTGTGTCCTTGATATTTCGCAAGAAAGTTGAAAGCCTTGCATGTGATTACCCTAAATGAATGCCACCTCCACTTCCTTATCCTTTTTGTCTCTCCAATACAAACACTAAATCTAAAGGAAAAAGTACATTCTATTTGAGATCTCGTAAATATAATCCGTCTCGGATAGAGCTGTTCCTGAGGATCAAGTGTTACATATGCTTATAAGTAGTAAGGTGTTTTTCAGAGGGGATTTACTACAGAGTCACTTGAAAATATATTTGCAATGAAAGAAACCTTAGAACAGAGGCAAGCCTGGGTAGCTTTGTAATGAGGATGATTTATTGTGAGTCTCATTCCTGATCTGAGTTGTCGCTGCTGTTGTATACCTCATCCATGCAACTTTGCACAACTGGCAGGGCTGAATATAGACTAAAGCCATATGTTTATGTCCTTTTGCCAAACGACTACAGCAAATAGTTCCATTATTCCCTTAGGTAACTAACGTGTGCCAAGGATTTCTATTAGTCTGCTTTACCAAGGCATTAGAGGGCAGAGTCATAGCATTATGAAACTAAGGAGCAACTGGCAGCTTTTCGCTATTAGAATTCACCAATATTTAGATCTTTGCATGTAATTTTCAACTTTAAAAAAAGCAGTTCAATGTAAGCAACTATTTAAAGTGCTTCTTTTTATTTATTAAAGACATTTTCTGAGCTCTTCTTATTACAAAATATTCTTAGAATTAAAAAAATACTACTTAACAAACACAGGAGTACTTCCTAATGAATTTTTAAGGAAAACTTGCTTCTCAGTCTTTTGTAAACTGTCCATGGTAATAATCAGCAGAATTTTAGTGATCATCCTTTGTTTTTCAACCTTAAAACCAGCAATATCGGTATTCGACAAAAACTAATTTCCCCAACTCACTGATTAAAATTCAAAGAAGAATATGATTTTGATAAAGACTTAAGGGTGAACATTTGTGAAAAAACAATATGACTCAACATGGAGAAGTATAGGTCCTGGGAATGTTTGTGTTTGATATTTTAAAATGCATATTCATCTGATTATGCCATTAACAACTTTCAAATTTCTAAATCCAACACAGCATTATATTTGTCACAAAGCAAGCCAAAAGAGAAAAAGATAGCTTTATAGACAAAGTGCTTTCTAGAAAAGTTTTGATTGAGCTTGATTTCTGTAAGTGAGATCCATTTTCTAATAAAAAACCCATTTTCTCTCTCACCTTTTCCTGTTCACAGGTGCAATGGTATGCCAGTTTTGAATGCGTCGTACCTTCAGAGTGACTAAGATTGCTGGTCTGCGTTAGTGAGAAATCTTGACGTGCATTCTCTTAAGATAAAAAAAGAAAATAATGAAATATATCTATCAATATATGTCAGGTAAAGCAAGTAAAAGTGAAACAGCCCCAATAAACATTGGCGAACTAGCTCAATGGTAGTCTTACCTCCAGAGTTTTACTGATACAATCTATATAGAATAAAAGTTTTAGTGTGTTGGAGGTCATCTATTCATCTTAGTATGAGACAAATACGTTTCTTCCTATATTATGTCTGTCTTTTGGTGAACAAGTTGGGTAATAGGAAGGATAAAGGGGGCCCTTTTTACTTTAACTTTTTAACTTTAGAAATGCAAAGTTTTGACAAGGATTCAGATGCACCCAATAGCAAAATAAACCACAAACCTGGTACTTCAGTATGTTTGCAGCCCTGTCTTCAGTAATATATTAATAATAAAGGTACTGAATTTTTTCAAACCAATACTTGAATGTATTTTCTAAAGAAATAATTTAGCTTTTGTTTACTTTGCATTCAGTCATAATACATCTAACATATCACTTCTATTTTTACCCCAGGGACTGAGAATGGAATCAGCTTTCAGTCCATTTGGCACTTGAGAGAAAATTCTGAAATTCAGTGTCTTGCACTCACCATACTGGAAAAAGATCTTTTTATCCACATACTGTGTGCCTTATACATCCTTCTTATTAAAATGAGATTAGGGAAATAGTATTTTGAAGAGAGTTAGGGTGTGAGATGATCTGAGACATTTCAAGTGTGAGTGATGATATTTTGCGTGTACATCAACTTACTGTACTGACTTGACACTTTTTTTCTGTGCCATTTGCAAAGCATTGGTCTACAATAGGTATAAGCTTCTCCACCTCATTTTTTAAAGCAATTTTTCTTCCTTGAAGCAAAGGAGAGTATGTAACTTTATCAAATGGAAGAACATATTATTGATCTTGAGGTAGGAATGAAAAAGTAGCCTCAAAACTTGAAAATTCCCAGTTCATGTTTCATTGCTACTGGAAAAGAAATATGCTTCCCTGAAAAATGTATTTTTCTGAATATTCTACTTCACCCTCTAACACCCTCAGTTTGAGAAAAGAGTTTTGGAGCTTTCCACCTGCTTATCCCTCTTTGTTTGCCACACACTAATCTAAAACAAAAGATCCTGGAAAAATGGTCACACTGGTGAATAAAGCTCTTTTCTAAATTCTGAAAGTAACGGCTTTTTGTCTAATACCCTATCGTGTTATGTATTTATTAGCAATACATTTTCCATTTATTTTCTCAAAGATTGCCAATAACGAATGGAATCACATAAGGGAGTAGCTGTAAACCCTCTGAGTTCCCTAATGTCAAACTCATTAGCATCCGAATAAGCACACAGCAGCACATCATCTGCACAATTGCAATTTTTTACTACTTTTAATAGCGTTTCTCAAAGGGCTCATTTTCAACTTTCTTCAGTGGTTAGTTGGTTCTCAGGGGAAAAGTAGCTTCCTGACGCTCACAGCTTCCACTCAACAACCAGGCCGTTTGCCGTCAGATGCTTCAGCCCTCTGCCCTAACCCCATCTGCTGTCTCTCCTGTCCCCTGGGATTGAGAGTTAAGACAGCACAGCTGAGATCCACTTGGAAGAGTGCAAAGAGGGCAAAGTCAAAATATAACTTTTAGAAATCTGCTTTTCCATAATAAGTGTTCATGAAGATCCTTGGTAAAATGCAGGTGAAGGGAATGTATATGAGTCAGAGAACTGTCATTTGAAAGATATGTGTGTGTGTGTGTGTGTGTGTGTGTGTGTGTTTTACCTCAAGTATACAACTGCTACTCTGGATTTGGACATGGATACCAGTGACTTTGCAGTACATATTACACCAAGGTTGTGCATTTTAAGTTCGTTCTATAATAATTATAACACTTTGAAAATTAATTTTATCTCAAAGCACTTTGTATCACTTATAAGCATCTTAAAATGTCCTTGAAAGGTAATAACCAATTGCAATTACCTAAGGCTAGGTAATTTGGACAAGTTCAGAAAGAGTTAGAAGGAAAACTAGATCTATGCCTTTGCTACCTGGATGAACAAACAGGTCTGTATTTGAGCTAGCAAATACTAGCTCAGGTCTCTTACCCAGTTAAAAAGAAGTGATAACTCAAAAGTCTATATAACCTAACAGGTTACATTTCTTAAATGTACTCTGTAAGTGTTAAATGACATTTACAAGGGAAACAGACTCATTACTAAACCCTATGTTTGTCTGCTTTACAACCTGCTAATAATGAGGCCTTGCTGCCTCTACAGCTGGTTCATGGGTGAATGGCAGCTACTCCTGAAAAAGATGTGGTTGTTCTTAAAATCTGTGACACAATGGAATGCATCTGTCATGTTATAAAAAGAGTCTGTCAAATTATATTGTGTCATGCCGAGCGACACACCCTAATGTAATGTGATATATGTGCCAAATGTATCACCAAACTGTGACCACAGTTTAAATGCAGGCATCTCATGTGATAGATTTCAAACTACTTATGCTGTAGACAGGTTTTGCATTATAAACATTAAAACCAAACTCGAAGTGGAGAATTTTGCAGACAAAGCAAATTACTTTCAATAGTCAATATTCAAAATGCAATTGTAGGTTGGGAATATAGGTGGAAGAATTAGGAAGAGATGAATTTGGAGTCAAAGAATTTTCATTCAAATCTTGGCTCTCATATTTACTACTTGTATGACTTTGGGCAAGGACCTTAACCTCTTTGATCCTCAGGGTCTTGTCAATAAAATGAGGAGTATTTGACTAAATAGACTCTAAGACTCCTAGTTCTCCATCTATAACCCATGCCCTCCATTTGCATTGGCTGAATTACCTTTGAAGTCTTTTTTTTCAACTGTATTGATTATATATTTTTGCAGGCATATATGCCAATATATTCAAGCTTCCCTGATTTAGGCAGGGTACAAGTGATGACTAGGGGAATTATTGAAGTACTAAAACTTTGAATAAACCTCCAAAAGTTCATTTTCCCTAATCTCGGTATGATTACTTGATATCTGTAACCCTCAGGGCCATGTTTCTCTAGGAGCTATAAAATCATTCTAACTATAAATCCAATATATATACACCACCAAAGAAATTACCGTGTAAATTAAATAATTTGCTTAATTCATTTCTCTTCATCAGTCAGGGATTGTTATAAAATAGACTGTGAGCAAAAGAATGCGTTTGTAGCCATTTATTTTATGTTTTCCATCTGTAGAATAACATGGCCAGATCGTCATTTAGACAGACTTTTCTCATTGGCTTTGGACAAACTAATCATTCGTCTGAGGCCATTCAAGTTTTACTTAAGTTGATCAGTTGACTGAATAAATAAATCCATTTGACTTCTTTAACTGGGTAGACTTGGTCTGATCCTAAAAATTTCCATGTGTTACAGGTTATTCCACTTCAAATTGTCTCTAATGAAATCTCCTTCACTGACTTCCACAAACCCTACACGGTGAGATAGATGACTGGTTTCCTTGTCGTAATAGAAGTTCCTTTCTTTCAATATGACGGTTAAAACTTGAATGCATAATGATGACTTTCAAAATATGTCATTTCTCCTTTTATTACCTTACATTAATTTGAACCAATTAGCTCATTTGGTTAGTTAGATATAGTATTGAGAACAAGCTTTGGGTGATAATCAGTTCTAGGAAAATTGTTTCCTCTAAGAAGACTATCCCTCATCCCTGAACTTCAGCTGGCTATCTTGTTGATCAAGGGGGACTGGGTGACAAAGTGTGGCTGTTTTAGCAAATCACTGTGGTGAGCAGTAATTGAAATGGTATGACCTGATGGTGGGGCAACTGCATAATTGACTTTTATGGAAAACTCATTTCATATTTAAAAATTATTAAACATTCAACAAATCCATTCTTTTTTTCCCTCCCTTTCTCCCTCCCTTTCTCCTTTCCTCCCTCCCCGACTCTCTGTTTTCCTTCCTCCCTCCTTCTTTCTCTTTCCTTTTTCTTTCTTCCTTCTCCCCCTTCCTTTACTTTCTTCTTTCCTAGTTTTATTCATTCTTGCTTTCATTTTTCTCTCTCATTTTATCCTCTCTCCTTTCCTCCTTCTTTCCCTTTCTTTCTCTACCCTTCCCTCCCTCTCTTCCTCCTTTTTCTCTTTTCTTCTTTCCTCCCTCCTCCTTTCCCTCCCCTTTTCCTTCCCTTCCTCTTTCCTCTTTCCCCTCCCACTTCTTTCCTTCCTTCCTTCCTTCCTTCCTTCCTTCCTTCCTTCCTTCCTTGCTTCCTTCCTTTCTTCTTTCCCCTTTCTATTTTCCCAAGTTATTAAGTGTAATTCAAGGAGTACTAACAAAATGAGTTGCCATTAGGTACACTTTGTAATTTTTTCAAAGGAGAACAAAAATAATATTTGTCAGCAAATACCCAAATCCACTACGTCCATGCTTAATTGATGTCCTGGCCCCTTTTTCCTACTGCAACTGTATATAATATTTCTAGGAATTTTGAGTACAAAAGGAGCAAAAACCAGAAAACCAAAGTAATGATCTCCTCCTGGAGCTTATATTGTTTGATTTGCAGACCACTGAGGTCATACACATAACAAAATAACTTCAATTTTCCATTGTGATGGATATGAAGTAATTGTGCCTGCGCTAGTAGGCATCATAATATCAGTATTTGTCCTCATACCTGTAAAAACACAACACTGGCCTTCTCCCCTTAAACTCTGAAGCAATTCTAATAACATGTGCAAGATCATATTTCTCCTAGCAGAAGGGTTTAACTTTCACCTGATTTAAGCATCAAAATATCCCTCAAAGATGCCTAAGGCCTTTCTGTAATTAACATAACTGCATTTAGATGCTATTCATGACTGATAATTCCAACACCTTGTGCAAAAAAAAAAAAAGGTTGCATGCTGTAAACATTATAAACATATTCAAATAAGCTTAACACAATCTGCCATGCTTATTTCTGCCTAGATCATGGACCAGCGAAATGGTTAATGCAAATGGATTTATAATTTGCTTTGGGGGGCCAGTTTCTTCTCCTTATTTATTAGCCCAGCTGATGGGGCAGATTTGATGAGGCACTTCTGGAATAATTGAGTCATCACACAAAGAAGGCTGCTAGCATTCAGAGTGGTTTTATCAGCAGCAAGCAGGCCTGATTACTGACAATTACACTCTGATCCGGTGATGGAGGAGAAAGAGCCAACGAGTGGGAAATGTCCGTGTTTCTATCCAGGAATAATTTCTACATTCATTTTACATGCTAAGTGTTTCCTATCTCTGCATAATAAACTGTAAACAGGAATAGATGGCACAATGTCCCTTAATATTTCCTGGTAATGAAGACACAAATGTACAGTGAGTGCTGATAAATATAGATGAAACATAAGCTATTCTCCCAGTCTGTATTGTTACCTTTAAAACAAATGCATTTTTGTGGTAAAAGCATAATCATAGCTAATGCAAAAAAATGACAGAAGATTGAAGCTGTCCTTGTAACTACATAGAAACTTTGTAAAAGTCCTGTTAATCACTGAGGCTTTAAAGGCTCACGAGCTGAAGGTGATATACTGGAAAGTACATCATTTGGTTTCTCAACAGTCAACTGTGTAAGAACTCGTTTGGTTAGACACAGCAAAGGAGAGCAGCAACACTGACCTCCATTAACACTTCAGTGAGAACACATCTCAATGCTAAACTGGAAAACAATGAAGCTGGCACTAGAAGACATCTTCACTATGATAGATTCCCATTTCCCTCCCATCAGGCCTTTAAAATGAGAATGTTTATAATGAATAATAAAGTTAGACCCAAGATTGCATGAGTTCTTATGTGTAGCAATCTATTATTGCCTTTAGTATGCTATTTTTTAAACAACTTAGATATGACATGGTTTATTAACAAAATGCTTTAAGCAGACTCTATCTCATCTATGTATTGTATTAAATCAGTTTCCTCTCAGACCCAGAATATGGTGGAAATGTCCAAAGAAAAGGGAGATACCACGTTATCATTCTTCTTAACATGGTGGTAGAGATTTCATTTCTAAAAATGTTAACATTCTGTTCTATCAAGAATTTTTCTCTCTTAAAGTCAATCAGGCATGAACCCTATATAATAAACCTGCCTAGGTTTGTTTGCTTCATCTTTCCTCTGTTAATCTCCTTCCTGGCTTCCAGAGAAATAAAAGTTGTCCTCTGTTCTGTGGTAACTATGGAAACTCTGTTTCATTAAACTAACCACTTAACTTCAAGGCTTGTGTTGCAATTAAATGTGCTATTTCGAGTAAAACTACACCAAACGGCCTTATGACGTCAAAACATTTTTAAGAAAGTTCAAAGAGCACTTGTTGATTTTTTAAAAAGCTCAACCTTTTTTACTTCAAATGGAATTTTCTTTTTAAGCTCATACTACTTGGGTGTGATGAAGAAAGAGTATATGCTTGGTTTCTTTGGATGGTCCTCATTTTTTCCTACCTGTATAGATCTATCCTTTCAGGTGTAGAAGTCTAACTAATAGACATATATACATATTATCTATTTTTATAGAGATGATATATGTAGATATATTTTTATACACATATACATATATAACATATGAATATATGTTTGGTCTTATTTTATCGGCAATAGGTTTCCTTTTCATGGGACATATTAGCAATAAAAATAAAGGAACTGTGGGTCATAATCAGTAGGATATTGGGGAATTTAAGTGACTTTTTAAGCATGATATGAAATCCACTCCTTTTTTTAAAAAAAAAAAATGAAGAAAAACTCAACTTTCAAAGCAAAACAACATTGGGTTCCTGGCAGATCTCTCTTGGGTTCTTCTGGCCCATTTAGCAACTACTAACTAACTAAGCACCTAACTCACTGACTAACTAACTCTCTCTCCCCTTTTTATTCTTTATTTCTCTAGTTTTACAAAGAAAATTTATATCATTATAAAGGTTCTGGGAGTAATGACTAAAATTAATAAACTACCAACAAAATTAATTAAGAGTATACACCTCCCCCAAGTAGCTAGTCTTGGTTAGATAGTGACCAATATAAGACTTTTCAATTGTCCACATGATCAAGAAATCCAAATAAGGTCCTATAGATGATTTTAAAAGAATATTTAAATAAAATATGCCTTGCATACAGTTGATAACATAATTAAGCATTTGTTGGTTTGATTTGCAATTGAAGTCTATAATATTTTTAGGTATCCTGACATGAAGATCATTCAAACATCATCCAGCCATTACTTCCAAAGGATTACTTTTGTATATTTTGTGTTTACTAATCTCTGTACCTGTTGTTTTTCCCCAAGGAAAATATAAATTCCTTGAGTTCTGGCACATAGTCATGACTTAAATATTTGCTTAATTTAAGTGATTTGGTAGAAGCTTCTTTCAGAGTTATTTCCTTTTTTGATGGTATTACTAAAATGGCAGATTCCGTTTATGTTCTAGATTTTAGCAAATTTTTGGACAAAGTTTCTCATTCTATTCTTGCTGACAAAATGTAGAGACTGAAAGTTAGGTGAAAATACTGTTACGAAGAATCAGCACTGGTTGATTGACTAAACCCAAAGAATATTTAATAAATGATTCATCGGAAGAAAGTCTCCAGTGGAGTGCCTTAGGGATCTATATTTGGTCTTGAAACGCTGAACATTTTACTAATGACTTGGAGAAAAGAATAGATGGCATACTTATTACATTGGTGGATAGCACAAAGCTCAGATGGGCGTTGAATTCTCAGGAAACCAGAGTTAAGATCCAGAAATTGAGGGGGAAATAATTCAGTAAATGTTAGTGGAAAAGTACATGCCTTTAGGTTAAAAAAGAATAATTAGGGGGAAAGGAGCAGGGTTAGATTTCCCCCCCTTTCATCTAATCCTCCAACTCTAAAAATTTATCTTTGATATTAATATCTTTTATATTATATTTGATTAAGACATAGACCTACCTCAACTTAAAAATCAGAAAAGTAGATTTTGTTAACATTGTAACATTCACTCCTTGCCCCCTCCATAATTTTACTTCTTAAATATAAAGAAAATTAAAAGTTTATAATTAAAGTTTTAGTATTTGGAGGAGTTAAATCCAAAAGTAATATGTACCTTCTCCTTCCTCTCCTCCCCCTCCCCCCCCAGCTCTGATTTCATCCGTAATAGGAATTATTGGTAAGGAACTTCGCTTTATCAATGCAGATTGCACCTTCTTTGTAGTTTGGGGCACAAAGAGCAGACTGACTTGTCCAGTCACTCAACCACTGCATGTCAGAGACAAGTTTAAACCCAAATACTCCTAATTCAATAGCCAACTCTTTATTCACTCTGCCATGCTGCCGCTCTATAAAAATGCAACATCTTATTTTTTCAACTTATTCCAAAAATAATATATGTATATATATACATATACATATATATGTAGTTTAATTGTGAGTAAATTTTTAGTCATTTGGGGCTCATTTTAAGCATTTATAAGTTGTTAGAGTGAATTTCCTAGGTACTTTGCACCTTCCTTTTAATATTAAAGAAAGTAAAAGGACTGTTTTCCCAAATGATCGCCTCTCTAATGGCCATTCTCTGCAAGGTGGAATAACATTTATAATCAATAAAGGGCAGGAAGCACATTTGTAGATACAGTTGGTAAAATAATGCAGCATAATCTGAGATACTGGAATTAGATTGGATGATTTTACCTTAGCAAGAAGAGCATTTTCTGTCATTTCCCTGTGATTTCCCCATTTACTTAGATAGTTTAAATATAGATCAATATTAGTTCAAGTATGAGACATTGTATTTTGAAAATTTGTGTTTTTTGTGGAAAACTATTTTTTAACTTTGTGTATGGAGGAGACCAAAAGAAGTTAAAGATCTCTGAACTAATCATAGGTTATCTTAGTATTCTATCAAATAACATTTTTTTTCCCAAAGTTATATTAGAAGTATCTATGAAAATATTCCTTAGTCTTGAATCCTAAAAAACCAAAACCAAACCAAAACCTTTTTATTTCCATTCCATAAGATGGACAATTGACTGTCTTATAGGAATCAATTGTATTGGGTGCAAAAGTATATCTCCAATTCTTCATCTGTCTCCTCACCCCCTTTTCTCTCTCCTCTCTCCTATTCCCATCTGGTTGTGGTAAATTTTCTTTTTTTAGTCATTTATCTTGTTTAGGTAAGATGCCTCTATTTAACAGGTCAAAGATATTGAGTTCAAATTCATAGTTATGAACAGCATCTTAATGATCCCACAGTACCAATGAGACCCATCTATGATCAGATATCATTAATACTAGTCATAAAACCTTTGCATTTCTAAGAAAGAAGAGTGGTTGTGGGTTGTACCCAAAGTCAGGACAATTTTTTCGTTTTAAACAGTTTTTACTTACCTTCCCTAAAATATAGGAGATTTGATCTTTTAAGTCTGCATTGCTGTGGATGAGAAATATCGCCAAAGCAAAAAGGGAAAGAAAAGAAAAGAAAAAAGTTAATCAAATATTGATGATCAACAACTTATTTTCTGTTCATGAAAAACACATGATTGGTACACAATTCTTTCAAGGAATTTATACAATAGAGAGTAGCATTGAGTTTGGGGAAGGTCATATATCCAGGTCTAATATATTCATAATTAAAAACCCTCCCAAAGCAAGGAAAACAGGTGTGTACTGTTATTCAAATATGCCTTTTAGATTGAAGTTTCTTTGTACTGCAAGTATATTTGAGAACCTTTTTTTTGTGAACACACCTGAGAGTCAAAAGTGAATTATCTATGACGGTTTTTTTTTTTTAAAGAATCAGTGGTTTAACACTAATTTCTAATCAGATCCTACAGAAAGGAACAGCTCGCATGGCAGCTGTACTTTTCCCAGGGTTAATTACCTTTCACTGCTCTTTACTAATGAGTCAGCTGTTCCTGTCATCACACAGCTACACTGTGTTCATCTGTAGCTCGAGCTGTGGACAAACATAGTAGCTAGAGCCCTGTTTACATACTGGTGGAAAAAAAAACTTTAAAATTCCTTTCATTTCCATGTGGAAGAATATTTTCTGATTATGTAGAACTGAGTATGCCAGTTCTTCTAAGGTCATGGGAATCCCCCCAAATGCCTGAAAATTCCCAGACCTCAAAGTGAAGTCAGTCTTGTTTTAGGTGAATTTATAGTCTTCAGTATGATCCTGTTAGGAATGATAAAAAGTTTGCAGATTTCACTGCTACTGAAATAATTTCCACAAAACATTGCATTAGAGTATCAAATTTGAAGCTGGATATGTTGGAAATAAAATATACAAAACTAGATTCTAATTATCCATGTAAAGTGAATTGAAGAGTTTGACTTAGCTAGAAATATTTTCACCCAAACATTCAGATAATTGTGAGTATTTTTAGGGGGACTTAAATTTTCTTAGATTTTTAAAAAATAATTTGGATTTCATGGAGCATGCCATTGAACCTTTGGCTTCAATCCTGAAACTCTAGATCAAAATGCATATACATATTTACCCCTTTTCTCATTCAAGAAGTAAGGTCAAAGTTATATACTCTTTCCATTTTTGTCTATGAGGCCTAACGAGCCTGAAGGCACCTACTCTACTACCTTCAACTTGCTTCTGAGAAAAATAGTGACAATCTAATTGATACCACTGCTCCTTCATTAGTTGGGAGGAATCATCTTCAGCTAATATAAGGTACTCAAGCCCCCAAAGGCTGCACTCACACAGACCTGGGAAAAGGAGCAGGAATTGAACATCCAAGAGCAGTTTGAGGCTATTTGTTTGCTCGTCTACTGCTAGTGATTCTTTCACAAAGCTCTCTGTTAAAAGAGAACTGAGAGGTGACTGGTCCAGCCTGTAACTGAAGTATGCTCTGAGCATTCTCTATATATCTTATTGGACTTCATCCAACTCTCAGAGAAAGCCATTTATGCCAGGAAAGCAATAGAAATCACCTGCTGCTTCATTATATACACTATTATTTGACATGAATACACAAAATACAAAACTGAGGTCTTACACAAAAATTAAACTTTCTAAAAACAAAAAGCAAAGAGGATGAATTAATTAAACAGACATTATAAAGACCAAGCAAATGTCAAGCAACAAAGATTTTCTGGAATCCTCAAACATGATATCAGTGGCAGTAACCCACTGAGTTCCTTTGGAAAGGGTCCTTTACTGTGTCATTTTCCTTGCATAGTAAAATATGGAAAGTTTTTAATCTGTAGTTGCTGTCTTTGGGAACTTGTTATACTGAATGATTTTGGGGAAAAGCGATGTCCTAAATTAATCACATTTGAGAGCCCACTGTGTGAGAAACAGCATGGTATGATGTAAAGGTGTGAAATTCAGAAATTTTGAGGGCCACAGCACTCCTGAGTGTGGCATTAACCATATTAAAATGGAATTAGGAAATATTTAACAAAATAAATAAACATACAATAGGACATACTTAATATTACGTTTTAAAATTAAGTCATTGTGTGACCTACAGGGACCCTTATGTATGGTTTAATGCCTCCCCTTTCTATTTGAATTGGACACCTCTGATGTAATGGTTAGAGTTTTGACTCCAATTATGAAAGACCTGGATTGAACTGTTCAAATCCCATCTCTACCACTTCCTGTCTGTGTGACCCTGGGCAAGTTTCTTGACCTTTCTCTAATATGGTGATTTACAGCATCTACCTCAGAGAACTGTTGTGAGATCAAGCGAGATAATGTGTGCAAAGCACTTTCCAAACTTTAAAACACTACTTAAATGCAAACTTTTATTATTACTCTATAAATTTGTGAAAAGTTTTTGGTGAGACTTTTTTTTTAAATAAGAAGAAGAGGCATGTGATTGGTTAGCAATAGCATAGCCACAGAAACAGATATCTGCTATAAGCTGTTTTAGAAACTGATGAAAACTAATAGAAACCCTCAATGCATCAACCTCCTCAAACTCCATGAGTTTGTCACTGAGCATGTTGAGTGCTTTTGCAAATCATCTGCAATTCTTTGACTGACAATCAAGAAAAGTGTAATGAGTTGCACCAAAGCAATAATATACCAGGAGGATACCCTAGAGAAATACCGGGAGAATCTGGTTCAATATGGGAAAAGTAAGTATAGTTATCTGAGAGGAGAATGGTAATTAAAAGTGAAATTAGACTTGATGCTTACCTTCAGAACTTCCTGTCTTGTAAGGAAATATGACATGTAAACAGATACCCAAAGTACATTAGAGAGCTCCAAGCAAAGTACTATGTGAGGTCACAAAGACCTGGAAGGCATCTTAGGGATCCATTAGGGATCATCCATTCCAACCCTCTCATTCTGCAGATAAGGATACTGATAGCAAAGATGTTAAGGTACTTGTTCAATCAATAGAACTCTAATTCTAACCCAAATTCTTCCTGTTTTCAAATCTAGTGCTCTTTCCATATCATGCTTCCTTCAATTGAGGGAGAAAAGCATTACTACTAGAAGGAGCTGGAAAGATGGTAGGTTTACCCACCCCACATATATCCTCATCCACTTAGAAATCTTCAAACAGAGACTAAATGATCACTTCTCTGGTATACTATAATGGCAATTCCTTTCATGTATGTATTAGATAAGATGCCCAGTGAGGTCCTGTGAAGCTTTCAGAATCTGAGATTCTAGAATTCTTCACAGTGGAGATGAAGGACAGGGAAGCAAGATACAATTATAATTCTATGGTTTCAAGGTAAGTGATGGTGGCAGGTGCTCTGTACACTAGTGGAAATAACACCTCCAGAAAATGGGACATCAGTAATAGCATGATCTAAACAGGGATCAATTAGGAGGACTGAATATAGAAGAGACCTAAAACTTATTATAATTTATTCCCTTCCCCATGCTCTGTATTCTAGCCAAATTGGTCCGTGGTCTGTGAAACATGTCAACATTTCATCTTCCTTCTCTATACTTTGTATAGGCTCTCCCTGTTGCCTGGAATGCCCTCCATTTTTACCATTGATTCTTGAAATCTATAACTTTTAAAGTTCAACTCAAGTGCTACTACTTCCATTATGAGGCCTTATTTAATTCTTTTAGTCTACTGTTCTACCATTAAATGTATATGTATATAGATACACAGAGATTCTTGTTTTTATACCCCCAAAATCTAGAACAGTGCCTAACACAGGAGATTGAACAGGTACTTTCAGTGGTATAGAAAATTCCTACCAATATCGATCAGAACCTTGGCTGTAATGTATAGTATTATAAAGTTGCTTGGGGGAAACAGAGGGTTTAAATGACTTGCCCAAGGTTACACAGTTTGGGTATCTGTAAATATGTATGTGTCTGAAGCAGAATTTGAATCCAACTCCTCCTGGCAAGGATCCAGGTTCTTTATCCACTAAACCATATTGCCTTTCACATGGAACAGAGCAGGAACTTAGTAAACACTTATTGGTTTAGTGATTTAATGAATAAATGAAGCGAGATCAAGCCTTCGTAATGGAAGTCATATATTGTTCATTTGCATATATAACCACAATGAGATTTTCATTAGCAAATGTAAAAATAAAATTAAAAAGTGGTGTCACCTTTGAGGGCTCTTGAACAATTTTGAGAAATGATATCATTTCTAAGTAACTTGAAACAATATCAGTGTAATTAACCCTTTAAGTTCAAATGTACCATATCACAGATAAGGAATGAATGTAAATATGTGTGTGTGTATAAACATACATATATACTTATATGTGTGCATTTATGTATGTGTTTATGTAGACTGCTTGGACCAGCATTTGGAGATGGGAATGGGTTACCATTATATTTTGTAGGGAACATGTCTATTTTTTATCTTAAGTAGTAGTGGGGGAACTGTTCTCTAGTCTATTACAAATACTTTTGTTGTACTCTGCAAAAATAGCAAATGAGTTATTCAGAATAGTAGTAGCAGCAGATGTCACATTCCTTTCCCCTAAATCTTCCCTTCTTCCTAACTTCCTTATTACTATTAAGGGCATTCTTGTCACCTAGGTCACCCATACTCTCAAAATCATCCTCTAGTTTCCCCTCTCTCTCACTCCCAGGCCCATAGCTGATCAGTTTCCAAGTCCTGTCAATTCTGCTTCCCCAATGTCTCTCACATTCACCTCTCTTGTCTCTTCTCAATTGCTTTGCACCCTTGGTGAGGCCTTCTTCGTCTCACACCTGAACTATTGTAATAGCCTCCTTATTGGTCTCTTTACCTCTAGTCTCTCCCATACGGCACAGGTCTGACAATGTCCTTCCCCTACTCAAGAAATTCCAGGAGTTCCCTCTTGACTGTGAGATAAGATACAAATTCCCCTGACATTTAAAACCCAGAGTAGCCCCAACCTACTGTTCCAGGCTTACTATGCATTATTCCCCATTTTGAATTCTATGTTCTAGCCAAATTGGTCTATTTTCTGCTTTCTGTATCATTCTCTCTCATATCTCTGTGCCTTGACACAACTGTCTCCCATGTCTGGAATAGATACCTCATCTTCATTTAATATCATTTATAAAATCCTAAGATTTCCTCAATGCTCACCTCAAGTGTTACTTTGTAGATAGGACCATCTTATTCCGCCCTCCCCATCATCTTGGAAATTACTTTGGATTTGTACTAACTTATCCATGTGCATATTGAACCCCTCCTCCCAATAGAAGGAGTTTGGACTGTTTTACTTTTGTTTTTGAAAAACAAACACTTAACAGAGTAGTCACATAAGTATACAGTACGCACTTAATTTTTGAATGAATGAAAGAAGCATGTGCTAAGAGAATATGCCTCAAAGAGATTTCAAATGAACAACTTAAAAGAAATTTTAATTTTAAGTTGTACAAAAGAGAATTTTTTTTAAAAAAAAGCTCATGAAATCATTAACTCAACATAGAGAGAACTAAACAGTCATGTGAACATTTTCTCAATTACTGATTCATTATTAGGTAGGAGATTTGAGCTATGATGAAGTTTTTAGTTATATGATGAAATTCTAGAGCAAGTACTAAGAAATAAAATGTGCAAACACGTACAGGAAAAAGCAGACAGAAGATATAGCCAGAAATGGGAGAAAGTTTAAGTAAAAACTTTTCATTTTGGACACAATACAAAATAAATAGACATAGTATCTTATATAGCTATACTATCACTTTTCTTATATTTAATGTTTAGCAAAGCTGTTGATAATACATTTTCAGCAATTCTATGAGCTCAAGTTTACATTAGAATAATGCCTTGTGAATCCCAGTATGAAACTCCATAACCAATGATATTCCAATTATATATCTGTGATCTACACTATAAAAAGGTATATATTAAAGGATAAGGATTTAATATTTTAAAAACCTTCAGAGTGAGTGAAGGGCATTCTAAGAATGATAAGTAATAATATAACAGAAAATGTTACAAAAACTAAGGAGAAAAAAATATACTGGATAGATTGAAATGAGATGAATAACTGTGATTTAATGTGAAAAATGTGAATTACATTAAGATTCTTTAACTTTGATGTAAAATAAACTAGAGGAAAATACAGAAGACAATAAATTGATACTTTAAGTGACCTGAGGTAATAAGATTTTTAAAAAGGTGAGTTTTCAACTGGGTATGATAATTTAAATGCCACTGCTAAATAAACTAAACTTTCCTTTCTTCAAATCATTAGTACATCTTATGCTAACATAACTTTAGAGGTAATAAACTTGAGTCTTTGTACCAAGTAGCAGAGGTAGCATGTACACAGCTTGAAAACTGGTAATGAGTGTTAAAATCTCCAGGGCATGAGAACAGTAAAGACCTGAAGCATATTGGAGGAATATTAATGACATTTTCAGAGGTATAATGTTCTCAGCCATGGGGCCACAAGCCTTCCCTCAAACCCCAAAACAAAAAACCCTCCAAACTTTCAAGTGTTGCCTTGAACCAGATTAGAAATTAATTAGTAAATGTTTAATAAAATAAAAATACAATACAATACAATACATATGATGGCAATTTGTAGTTTTCTAAGTCACCGTGCAGTCTTCAGGGATCTTGTTTCTATTTCAGTTTGACACCACTAAACAGTCTACCAAACATCAAGGAAATGCCATAGTACTAAAAAAGATAGCTCTGGTATAATTCAAGAACAAATTTGGGGCTTGATACATGTTTTTCTTTTTTTTTTTGATGTATAATGATGATGATAACAAGCATTGGGTATATGGAGCCCCAGTAGACTGTGACCTCTTTGAATCCAGTCCAGGGACTGTCTTTTGCCTCTCTCTGAATCCCCAACACTTTGCAAAATGCCTGGTACACAGTAGGTCTTACTAAATGATTATCGATGACTAGAGAAAGAAAAAGACAAGTACTTTCCTTTGAGAAATAAACTATTATGTAACAAATATTTTTAGGGCAAAAGTGGAAGATTAAGCTTCACTAAGAAATGAGTAAAAAAAAAAACTAAAGAAAAAACATAAGGAGTGATACAGGGTATTTCCAAAAGCATTAGTGCTATTAAAGCTAATAAGCTATTAAAGCTTACAGCTGCCCTAAGATTTTGGGGACAACCCATAGACTGACAGCATTTTGGTTGAAGTATACTTTTTATTTTTCATTAGTATCTAGTGTAAGCTCTCTTTGGTGGCTATATATCAAGTAGAAAACACTGGATTTGGAGATGGAGGAACTGAGTTTAAATCCTATCACTTACTATCTGGTTTACTTCTTTGTGCCTCAGTCACCTCATCTGAAAAATGAGGAGGTTGGATGTGATGTCCTCTAAAGTTCCTTTCCAGACTATATCTATGATCTCTATGATTTGGGTCTTATCCCATAAACAAATCATGCTCAGGTTTTATTATCTTATGTTCTCTTGTGAAGAACGTCATTTCTTTTTCCTTTTGTTATGTCTTTTGGAGGAGTTAGGTGGTACAGTGAATAGAGCACTGGGTTTGGAAACAGAAAGACTCATCTTCATAAGTACAAATCAGCCCCAGACACTAACTAGCTGTGTGACCCTGGGCAAGTCACTTAACCCTGTTTGCCTCAGTTTCTACATCTGTAAAATGAGCTGAAGAAGGAAATGGAAAACTGCTCCAGTATCTTTGCCAAGAAAACCCCCAATGGGGTCACAAAGAGTTGGTCGTGACTGAAAATGACCGAACAACTTGTCCTTTATATTTGACATAAATAGGACTGAATCTCATCTCTCTTATGTTTGATTGTTTGACTGCTGTAGCCTCTTGGATCCCATCTAGATATTAAGGAAGGTGGGGAGGTTCCTCTTCAAAAACTAGAGGGAATGGAGCCATGAAAAAGAATCAACCTCAAAACTTTAACCTCTGGCTTGATTTGTGCTTACTTTGCTTCTAATTACTGTGTTCTAGAGCCTGGCCTATAGTAAGTGCTTAATAAAAGCATGTTAGCTAACTGACTTATTCCAGAGCCTTCCCTGGAATATCTCTTGGCAAGTGATCCCTGCTTCTTTCTATTGGAAGACTACAAGTCTTCTGGTTAGACCTGCAATGAACCCCAATCTAGAACAGTTCAACCTGTTTGGCCATCATCAAGAATCATTCTGGAAGAGACTAAAGAGGCCATAGGGTCCTAGCTCTCAATCTGGAAGGAGTGTGAGAAGTCATCTATTTCAACATTCTCATTTTACAGATGAGGCAACTGAGGTGTCCACAGAAGGTAAATGATTTCCTCAAGATTAAAAGGTAGTAATATCAGGATTTGAATCTATATCCTTTGATTTCAGATTTAGCATGATTTCTACCATATCATACTGGTGTTTCGGCTTTGTTAACGTCATTGCTTTGAGGCTTTCTCAAGTTAAGACACATCTATAAATGACACATACTGTAACTGAAGCAGTTATGGTACATTTCATAAAATTTAGCACTTTATTACATGATGTCATGTTTTTCACTCTTGTTTCATGTACTTTAGTCTTGTTTCCCTGCCTCAGGTTTGAGGGCTCTGAAAATGCCATATATGAGGAAGAAACAGATATGTAGAGGGGAAAAATGAAGTATAAGTTCTCATCCTGCCACTAAATAGCTATACAATATTGAACCTAATTCAAATCTTGACTCTGCTACTTAGTATCTGTGTGACTTTGGGCAAGTCACTTGACCTCTCTTGGCCTCAGTTTACTCATCTGTAAAGTGAGAAGAGTAGACACAATGACCTCTGATTTCTCTGTTAAAGATTCACAATCCTGTGATCCTTAACTAGCTGACCTAGAAGTCATGACCTAGAGGGCCTTTTCACTTTAAATTACTGAGACTCAATTTCCACGTCTGTAAAATTAAGGAGTCGCAACTGAGTTTATCTTTTGAGAGGCTGCTAGGTGGTACAGTAGATAGAATGCTAGTGCTGGAATCAGTAAGACCTGAGTTGAAATCTGGCCTCAGATACTTACTGGCTGTGTGATCCTGGGCAAGTCACTTAACCTCTATTTGCCTCAGTTTCCTCAACAATAAAATGCAGATAATAATATCCCCTACCTCACAGGGTCATTGTGAGGATCAAATAAGATATTTGTAAACTAGTTAGACCAGTATCTGGCATATAGTAGGTGTGATATAAATGCTTCTTCCCTCCCTCCCTTTTCTCATAAATCTACCCTTTTTCTAACTTTGGGATCTCTATCTAGAGAATTTCTACCCATCCCAATATATAGCCTGCTATAGTGGACAGAGTGCTGGACTTAGAATCAGGAATACTTAGGTTTAAATCTGGCCTCAGATATTTTCACACTGTGTGACCTTGGGCATGTCACTTAATTTCTCTGGGCTTCAGGTTCTTCATATGTAAAATAAAGAGATGGAAATCTTTGACTTCTATGGTTGATTCCTACTCTAAATCTATGGTTCTGTGATTTATCTACTCGCCTATGTTTTAAATCTTGTCTTTAACTCCTCTCTCTCTCTCTCTCTCTCTCTCTCTCTCTCTCTCCTTTCTCTCTCCAATTGCCCAATCTTGTTGATTGTAGCTGTTGAATATATCTTATATCTTTCCATTTTCCTTTATTCTCCTTACCACCACCCTAGTACCACTACCACTCATTACCACTCATTAGACCATTACTGCAACCTCCTAAAAGACTTTTGTCCATTTTCTCATCTCTCTGATCAATCCTTCACACTGCTACCAGAATACTCTTAGGCAAATAGCTGATCATGGCTCTCTTCTGCTCAAGAAGATTTGAGCTGGCTCCCTATTATTTCCCAAGTAAAAAAGCCCTTCACAATCTGTTATCAGTGTATATGTCTAGCCTTATTTTATTCCTTTGAACACATTTTATAGCTTGAACTGGACTCCCCTCTTAGAACAGGCCTTGTGCTCTTCTAATGCCTTGTCTTTGTTCACCTCTTTCCTCAAACCTTACATCTCTCCTTTACCTTTTGCATTCCTTTTTTAACCTTCAAAGCCCAACCCAAATGTTCTCTTCTCCATAAAGCCTCTTTTGATCTCACTGGTCTATAATGATCCAAAACCTTTGACTTCAAGTAGTCTAATGATTTAACATTATTTAATTTTCCATAAGTCTTATCCTACAACTAGACTATAAATTCCAAAAGGACAGAGTTTACCTTATCCAAGTCTTTTCTACCTTCAGCAACCCCTCACATGGAATCTGCTTAACAGTGTTTTTGTTTCATGAATAAAAGAATGAATGAATCTCCAAGACCCTGCCTAGCTACTCCTAACATTCTGTGACTTCTTTGCATGCCACAGAATAGGATAGAATGTTCAAAATAAATATTTCAGTTGATTGACTGATTGACCAAAGGGTTATATAATTCATGACATTTTTTCAAGCAATGACTTAGCTAAGGAACTGTACGATGGCACCACCCATGAAGTATGTGCCCGTCCCAAACAAGTTCATTGTGAAATGTTCTAACCATCATGTGAAATTCTCATGGTGTACACATAGCCATAGCATAAGAACTGTGATCTTGCCCCGGTAGACTGCAACAAGTAACAGTGATTTCAGCAGCGTGAGGGACTTACTATCCTATAAAAAGGGTAGGCAAACTTCACACCAGCAAACCACACACACACACACACACACACACACACACACAACATTCTGTGACAGCGTTTGGAAACTCAAGAAAAAGAAAAGGTTGAATTTTTGAAAAATAGCCTTTAGCAATACCTCCAAGGAATAATACTTAAGTTGTAACTTTATTATAGTACCTTAAGTAGAATCCAAAATTCAGACACAGTTCCTGGGTCTAGGGAGGCTAACTTCACAAATGTTTGCTGTTCTTATGACACAAAACGGACATATGCCAAAATATTCTTACATTTAGATAAAGAGAATTTACCCTAATATTAGTCTTTTTCATACGTTGTAGGGAGACATAATGAATTTTATTTTTTCTTGAATAATTTAGCTGCCAAACACAGTTAAGACTATATGACCCAATTACTCAATGAACTTCAGTGACTCCCTATTATGTCCAAGATTAAAGTAAACTCCTTGTTTGTCATTCAAAGTTTTTCATAATCTGGTTTCTTCCTCCCTTTCAAGTCTTTTCACACTTTGCTTCCATTGTATGATTCAGTGACACAGGTCATACTATTTGGAACATAAGACTTCATCTCCTATAGGCATGCTTTTGTACTGGCTATCCGTCATGCCAAGGATGCTGTAGTCCTTCACCTCTTTCTCTTAGTTGTCTTGACTTTCTTAAGAATTTAGCTCAAATCTCACCTTTCCTGGTCCTCTTAGCTCCTAATATCTACTCCTTTCAATTTCTTTCCTTCTCCAATTTACCTACTTGTCTCTTGTTTGTTTGTTGTCTCTCTCATTAGACTATAAGTTCTTTTTTTTCCCCCATAATCTCAACACTTGATAGAGTGCCTGGTACATAGTAAATATCTACTTGTTACTTTTTTGACTAGACTAAATTGAATATTAATATAACACTGATTCATTTCAATAAGCATTGTGTTCAAGGTAAGAAGAGAAATACTAGTACAAAGAAGATATGGTCTTTATCCTCAAAGAGCTTACAATCTAGTAGTTCTGATAAAACTCTACAAAATTAATGGGCAACAAGTTCATAAGAAAGACATGAAACCTTAAGAGACTTTACAAAAGGAAGATATCATTTCTAGTTCTGGGGGTTAGGGAAGGCTTCATGTAGGAGAAGACATCTGAATGATAAGAATGACTTCAGCAGATGACAACTGGTGGAAATGTAGAGAAGAGTGCATTCCAGGTACAAAGAACAATGTCAGAAAACACCTTAAGGAAAGCAAACATTAGATGCCTTAAGGAAATGGTGAGTAGTCTGGCTTGGCTAGTATTATTTCCTACATGGAGAATATTGTGAAATAAAGTTGGAATGTCAAGGTAGAGCCATGTAATGGAGGATCTTGAATGCTATACTCAGTGATGGGAAGTTGCTGAAGGTTGCTGAGTGTAAAAATGTCATGATAAGAATTGTAAATTCAAAAGATTAATCTGTCACTAATGTGTGAGGCAGTTTTTAGAAGCAAGGACCCAAAGGCAGGGAAATCAGTAAAGAGTCTAGAGGCTCACCAGATAGCCCAGGAGACCATAAGGAAGGCTTGAAACAGAGTGGTAGCAATGGAGATGGAAAAAAAATACATATAGATACAAGAGATATTGTAGAGGTTAAATGGGTGAGATAGGGTAACTGATTGAGTTATCTGGGAGAGAAGTATCAGACATGCATGAGATTTTAAGCAAAGGTAACTGGGGAAATATTTCTATTAACAGAAAGAGAGAGATTGGAGGAAGAGCTGGTTTTAGGGGAAAATGAATTCAGTTTTTGGTATATTACTAGATTATATTAAGCCAAATTGGCATATATATATATGTATATATATATACACACATATATATACACACACACACATATAGCATATTTGAAACTGATGAAGAATAGTAAGCATTTACATCATATTAGTTTTTTTAAATTCAAATGGTGATTGGATAATAGCTATTTTCCTTATTAAATTAGTTTAACTTTGTATAATTGGGAATAAAATTCTAATAATTCATAAAATACCATATATTAATGTGGTTAAATAAATATATTTATATGTGAGATATATTTATGCATTTATATGTTTATGTGTATATATGTTATGTATATGCATCCTTCACTGAATCTGTGATCTCATCAATTTGTGTACTCCTTCCACTGGTATAGACTGTAATCCATCCAAGCCTTCTCATCCCATGCTTTTTTTTGGTCTAGGTTCTACAGAAGACTGTCCACATAAGATTCAACCAATTTCATAGAAGCCTTACTCCGTGTCCTTTTTGCGTTGTAGAATCAACCCCTCTGACAGTCTGAGGAAGCCTCTGGTCCATTTCTCAGAATAATTTTTGTTGTTTAAATTTATAATTGGATGAAATACTAAACTTCCTTTAGATGTTAATGAAAATAAAGATATATTTTTCCCTCTCCAAGATCACGAATCCCCTGAAGTTTGTCAATCTTGCTATATGTCTTTTTACCTTTTGTGAGTACCAGAGGAGCTCTTGGGCTGTCCATCTGTTAATGTTCACCCTCATCTCACAACTAGCCCATTTCTCTTCCTATGATCCATGTCCTAAGTGACATCTCTTTAGCTATTTCTTAAGCAAAAAACTATCTTGTTCATGCATAACACAATAATATTTATGATATTATTCTTTATTTTATCTATATCTAATTCTATGATATGTGATGCTATATGACTAGTCTTGGAGAAAGGTTCTCTTTTTCTTGTGGGATTGAGTCTGAAAGCCATGTTACCTGCTCATGGGATAATCACATATCAAGGTGCTAAAGAGGTACTAAAATATAGGAAATTTCAGAAGGTCATTTGGTAAGGGAAATCTAGTTACTCTGCTATCCAGCCTACATAAAAGCTTTTAGATTACTGTTGACTTTTAAACTGGAAGATATAGCACAAAATCTGGAAAATGTGCTGCATTGTAAAACCAATGTTAGAAGGCAATAAATTGAAATGTAAATTTTCAGTGGAATAAAAATGTGGAATAGGCTGTTGAACAAAAAAGGGCAAAGGCAAACATGTTTAATTTACCTGAGACAATCAACCCAAGCAATATTTGTTTTGAGTTTTTTGGTCGTTTTCCTTTTTTAGGCTTGGAACCCACATCCCAGGAGTAAAATGACAGAGCTTTAATCCCTAGAAAAAAAATCAAATTCCCCAAATACATCATGGAAACCAGGATAATCCTTCATGAAGTCAGAAACAAAAATTAAAAAAAAAACTTCTTCTACCATTAACAACAACAAATATGATCTCTATTCTTTCATTTTTTTTCAGGTCTGACATTCGGTAGATGACCTCTCTTATTTGTCCCTACATGTTTTCCAAAATATAAAAGTGAAATAGAGTCCCAAGGGCACTGTACTTGAAAGGTTATGAGAGTTAGAGAATTTTAACCATGCCTGCCAAATCAGCAGATGGCTTGTGATTATAATTATATGCATCAATAAAACGAATAATCTTTACAAAATTTGAATTTCTACTAAAGTAAGGGATTTAGTAAGCAGATGCAACAGAATGCATTTTCTTTAACCCTTTTGATAGACACTGCTCTCTTTCACATAGAGAACCTTAAGGGCTCTAGATATATTAAAGTGGATACTTTCTAATTCTTTTTGCTCCTTGTTTATAGTGTTCACATTATCAGCATTAAATCTTTTCTGGATCTCAACTTTTTTAATGAGACACTCACTCATCTACTTCAGCCCTCAGAACTCAAGTTAAGAGTAGTTCTTATTCAAGTTACACATCCTAAAACTTTCATTTTTTGGAGGAGTAGAAATTTAAATTGTGTTAAATATTTCCATTACAATTCAACCTAAAATGCTAAAGAAATTATATAACCAATAATGGTTGCATCTGTTCCAAATCAGGATTTTAATAATGTCAACATCGTGCATTCTGGGGTTACCCACTCTGTTTAATCTATGTTTCTGTAGAAAAAAAAGGTCAATGTATGACTTTAAGTTAGATCTGGATGACAGAAGTAGAGTGACTCTTAAGTTTCCAATGATACTAGGTATTTCATACTCTTGTTTAATCAGATACGAAATATATTCACTCACTTTATTTTTGACGCATACTGAAAAAAGTTAACAAATTAAATTTTAAGGCTTTCTGTCTGATCTTATTCCATGATGGAGTGGGAAACATAAACACAAAACTAGGGACAAATTGAAACACCAGAGCGACAGGTAGGTTTTCTGGAATTAGCGGAAAAAGGATTGGGAAGGACACATCACAAAAAGAGTCTAAGAATATCTTTTTGGGTAAATTTTAATGCATGCTTAATTTTTATGTCAAATAAGTCTGAATATTTTATTCAATATTCAATCTTCAAAAAAATCCTATTTATTAAGTACTTACTATGTCGCAGGCACTCTGCTAAGTGCTAAATCAGAACTCCTAGGAATAGATTTCTACCAAAGTATTCTTACATCTTATCTGCCCTTCTCCACCAAATATTTTATTTCATCTGTAGTTAAGTACATTTAAAAAGCCAAATTTGGAGGTACAAGGATGAATGCAGAATATATATTTATTTTTGACTAACAATCATCAAGTACCTTGGCATTTATGGTGTATGAACTTTAAAAAGTGGATTTCATGAGCAATGGAACATCAGAGTGATTAATCTGTATTGGACAATTCTGCCTAACAGGGTATAGGGAGCTGACATAATTGTTGGAAATATTACCTGAGAAGTCATTGTAATTTTTGCGAGCTAGTTGAGGACATGTAGTTCACGTAAAAAATACGTGAATACAGGAAGCTCCTGTCAATTATGATACCCTCTTAACAAGACATAAGTGGGAATCCAGGTAAAATCACTATTCTAGCAAATATTCTTAAAATCAAAATCTTACTGTATGCATAACAAATATATATATATTTTGCAAACTTACTGTTATGACAAGCAATGTTTGCTTCATTTACATTCCAGTTCTCCTAAAGACATTTGAATTATTTATTCAAGTTCACTGGAAATGGAATTATCAGCTCTAAAGAGAGTCACCAGACAACAAACTTTAGGAAAGAGTTCCAGCTAGTTTCTTGAGTAATCAAAGTGTTTTCCAAATGCAACTGCTCCTCATTGGGAAAATTCACATTCATTAAAAAGTATTATTCTAAAACAGGCAGAAAATTGAGGCCAATAACTTGGGAACTAAATCCAAAAGGTCCACCTTTAATTATGATTTGAAGTACCTTCAAAATTACAGAAAGGCCAAGTCCATAATTTTAGTGCAGCAAGTGCATTGCTATAATTAAATGAACCAAAATTATGAAGAACATAATTTTAAAATAATTTATTTTAGAATTAGTTGGAAAAACCATTTTAAGTTATAAAAAGCTTTGGCTTTTAAAACACATTAGGACATCAATTTCAAAACACAGTTGATTTACCATTAAAAAGTCAATCATCTATTTGTATAATAATCATAACCTATTGCTTCACTTATGTTTATTATACATTTGATCTTCTTAATATAAACTAAGAATTGAAAATTTGTATGAACAGTCAGGCAAATGTCTAAATCTGACGTTATGAACAGAAAAACATTGAATTTCTAATAGTTCTGAAATAGCTGGACCGAAATAATGGGACTGTTACATCAATTTATAAATTGCTTATTTCTGTTTCCCAAAGTTGTGGAAAATCCATAACATTCAGTTGGAACCACTCTTCTATCACTTGTCTCACACTTTTTTGCATTAGAGTTGCTTGCAGGTCTTTCCAGAGGGAATGTGGTATAGTTGAAAGAACCCTAAAGTTTGAGTGAGGAGAACTGGATTTTAGGCTGGATGGACCATTTAGTACTTGTATAATTATAGGCAAGTTATTTAAGCACTCAGTATCAGTTTACTAAAGGTTAATAAGACTTGAGCTACTTGTATCACCGGGTTTTTTTTGAGGAAAATACTTGTTAAATTATAAATATCTATGAGATTATTATTGCTTTTGCTGCTATTGCTATTGTCTGCTAGATTGTTGGCTTCTTGAAGGCAAGGGTCATATCTTTTCTATCTTTGTATCCCTCAAAACAACTAATACTCTACTTTGCAGTCAATGGTGATTCAATAATTATTTGTTAAATGAATGAATCTCAATTAAAGTTCAAGCATGAAAAGTTATCTCAGTAGAACTAAAATTTCACACCAGTGCTATGGTAATTAAAGGAATGAATGTACAGCAGAATGGATGACTCTTGCATATATAGCTTAGTTAAAGAATGAACTTTGACATGCATATGACAATACTGATGAAAACAAACTTGTAAGTCCCCAGTTTGCTCATCTGTCTGCTGCTCTCTTGCCTTAGCTGAAATTCAGAAAGCCTCATACATCCCTTTTGGTGAATGAGTAAAATGTCACTACCACGAAAAAGAGTACGTCTAAGATTCTCTTAATTTTATACATTGTGACATGGCTGACAGACTTTTCCCAAATGGACACTCATAACAGAAGGGGTATGCTAAAAGATCCATGGCTTTCTGAAAGATCATCTATTTTCAGAACAATTTATTGCTGTACTAAAATAATGAAAGCCCCATCATCTACAGCAAACAATTTTATTGAGCAAGATTCCTTAAAAACATAGAGCTCTTTAGAAAACCTGGGAGATACAACTTGTTGTATTCCTTTTTAAAGACGTAGTTTTTAGACAGCAATTAGAGCCCCCATTCCATGACAGGTTATTTCTCCCCTCCCCATCATTTGTATAACATTGGTGAGATGACATATTATAGTTGCTGAAATAAAAGTAAACTCCCTTTCCTGTAGATATCTAATTTGAATTTATTAGAACATTGAATCATCCCACACTCCACAAAATTGTTTAAGCTTTATGTACTACCAAATGTAATATAGTTAGAGCGATAGTCTCTGAAATAGATAGAATGTTTTAAAAGTACAAAGTAGATAAAAGGAATGTTAGAAGAAAGCTTTCACAAGATGAAGAGTCGTGCAGAACAAGAAAGTATTACAGGGAACTTGTAGATAGCTGAATATATGATTAAACATATGATGAATTGAATGTACAGTCTCCTATAGGCAACCAGATATTATTTATTCTGTCATAATGTTTAGCTACATTCTTACAGAAATAAAAATAATTCTTGGTAGGTAAAGTACTTTGGCTATCTGAATTAAATATGATATAAATAAATTTAATTCCTAGAACAGATGATTATGAAATGTCTTCATAACATTCAGTGACAGTCTCTTTAAAAATGTGAGTGACCCCTGGTAATATGAAAGTATCCATTTTATAACACCACAACTTTATAAACTGAACTGTGATTTTTTTAAAAAAAGTGGAGTTTCCCCATAACTATTTATCTAACAATATCTTATAACAATATAATCCTCTCTTGAACTGTACATGCCTTGAACACACATGTCTAAAGTAGACAGAATATTTCAGCAAGGCAAACAAGACTTTCTGTCAACTTCCTGCTGCCATATTTCAGGAAAAGTATCCCGAGACATTATAGTCAAATACGTTTTTCAAGGGGCACACCAGTAAGCAAATACTGCTGCAGAAGTGGCATCAAGATTTTGTTTTCTATATACAGCAAGCAAATAGTCATTGGCACTCTGGGTATGCAACATCATGGATTCACAGCAATGTCTATTATTTCAAATTTCAGGAAAATGGAAAATATGAAGAGAACATAATTTATATTATCTACATGCTCTGCCTATGTTTTCTTTTTAAAATCCATGCTGTCTAAAGAAACAATCATCCCAGGAAAGGCTATTTAAGGAACATTTATTTAGAGGACAAAACAATTTGCTAGTGGCACAAAATAAGATTCACTGTGAACACTAATTTTCCATGATTTTCCACATAGAACTAACTAAAATAAAAGTTTCCCCATGCCTTAAAAAGTTCATCAGACCTGAACATGCATTTGGATGGTAGTTATTTTATGCCGTGTAAGACAAAGCATCGTTTCTCCAGCAGCAGTCGAACTCTCGAAATCAAGTTCACTCACAATTTGGGTCCACTTTACTTTTGCAATTCAAAAACTTTTATTGAGATGGAAAAAAGACAACCACCACCAAAATATTAACACTGACAACAGGAACAGTGTTTCCTGAAGTGACAGAAAAATCCCTTCATTATGACCTACTTGTCTAGAAACGGACTTTCAACCCCATGGTTAGGCTAAGATTTGTTCTACTTTCTCCCTAGGGCATAATTGTCAGACTGACTTACCGTGCGCCTCTTAGCCTTTGTTCTGCCTCTCACGCTGACATCAGGGAAGCAGTGATGTAGAATAAAGCAGGGGTGGGCTAGGTTAGTCCAGTGTTTGTGTCGTTGTGTGGTGTGCAGGGACACTCTGTGATACTCTAGTGAGCTGCTAAGCTTTTTTTGTAGGCTTTGTGTCATTTACTTAACGACCAATCTCATTAGCTGCCAGGGTACAATGGGCTGATGCATTTTCTATGTACATACTCTACACAGTGACCCTCAAGGTTGCCGAAGGTCTATTTAATCAGTCAAATGCTGAATATATTTGCAGTAAATCACTAAAAAAAATATGGGACCACAGAGGTATCTCACAAGGGCTTAATATTTACTGGTAGTTATTTGCAGGTAATAAAATAGGAGCATATTTGAGCAAAAACAAGGGCAATTGAAGCACAGATATACTCATTAGGTTTGTCACTGCTGACCTTAATTTGGGGTAACTTTAAAATCCCAAGGGGGAGGAGGTGAATTCTATTTAAAATTTTATTTTTCTTTCAGTTTAATCATATTGCCCCAATTTAAAACATTAACAAAAAAGAACTATCCCTTTAGTAGTTCTCTACTCCCCCCCCCAACAGCTGTCCCTACCCCCCAAGCAGGCTCAGAACTGGCATACTTGCATTTCTGCCCTCTCTTCAGTTACAAGGTAAAAACCCTTTTAACTCCTATGAAAAATGAAATGCTGAAAGGACTATGAATGACGACAGCTGTCCATAAGTATCAGGGATAGTTCTATTGTCCAGCTTGTCCCTGGATAAAATGAATACTTTACAGCAGAGGCTGTTCAGCTTGGCTAAAGAGTATGGGGAGAAGGGGAGGAGGTCACTGGAGATTTCGCACACTAATTTAATCTGGGAAAAGGACAGGCTCTGCATCTCACTTGAACAGACTGGCGGCAATCTGGGCTCCCACAGAACTATCTCCTTTTGCCTGTGCTCTATTTATTCCTTATCTCTGTTTACCAACCGCTAGGTCCCTTTCATTCACACCACGAGGCCGTTCTCCTACTATCAGTCAGCAGCTGACACTGTGGAAGAGCCTCAAAGGCAAAAAAAAAAAAAAAGGATCAAAACTAAACCAAAGCTGTATAAACAATGCAACAGTAGAAGTAAATGCATAAATCCTAATTCTTAACCCAACCCACAGGGTGTGAACAGAGCCTTTATAGTATATCCAACAAACCCACCACAGTGAGCTATGGGCTACAGAGAAAAGAAAGCCAAAATATCATTCATGAAATCATCATCTAAAGAAAAAACATGAAAATGTCAACTGGTCATTGGTTTTTACTTTTCCTTCAAAGAGAATTTCTTATCTCTATCATGTACCAGTGAGTAGGTAACCAGGAAACACCTCTCCAGAAAAGATGAGGCTATGTATTTATGAGTTATTCTCAACTGGTACTAAAAAAAGTGTGAGAAATATTCCACAATCTCAACGTTTGATTTTATGTAGCTGATATCAATTCTTTTTAAAATACCACCATATTTTTCAAATTCAAACACTTCAGGTAACTTTATATTTGTGAGTCTGTGACAACATTCAAAAAATGCTGAGAAGTACTGAACTATCCAGCCAGCCAATTAAATCTCTTTTCCAGACGCCATGGCCTTATGTCACAGTGAATAACAGGATAGAAGAGCAGGGGAGGGGGGCAGTTGTAAAGAAACTATTTCTCTACAACTTTCTATCATTTTATATATCAATATAGGCTGTGAAGAAGAAAGTAGAGAATGAAGTTTAAAGAAAGGAAAAAGTGAAAAGATAAAAAAAGAGGATTAGCCTCTGAGTTTTGAATTAATTTGATCTTTGGATCTTAAATACATTTTTCCTGTTTCAAGCTTTATGGATAATAATAACTATCCTTATTTAGTAGGAGGCTACATTAAGAACTTTTATTCAAAATAAGTAATATAATTAAAATACTTTAGAGCATATGAATTTTCACACAGATAAACACTTGTGTAGTGTCTGTACACACACACACACACACACACACATACATACACAGACAACCAAACATTCACACAAAAGCATAAATCCCTATCCTCAATGATTCTCTAGACTGAGAATTATGTATTACTTTAGCTTTCTCTGAGTTTTTATGATCAATGAAATGATTGGGTACTGTCATAAAATCAGCCTGTTATTGAGTTAGTCACTAAGACCTTTACCAAAGATGGGAAGACAATGTTGCTCATTATCAAAGATGATCAATTGGCCCACATTTCAGTTTTGATTTTCACCTATGTGCATTATGAGCAATGAAGTCTTTACTACTTGGATCCTTTTTTCCAAATGAATTAATGAATTAAATTTATCCTTTCACCAGCTGCTAGGCAGCAGATGGAACCATTTCTGAAGCCTTGTTGAATTCAATCCATAAAACTCATTTCCTAGGATTAGCAGTCCAAAGTTTCTTTTAATGTTTATATACCGCTTGGGATTTTGATTTTCATGATGTTAAACTTTCAATTTAACTATTCTTTTCACATTTCATATCAAACAATTATGATCTTTTGGGTTTCTATAGCACACACTCTAAGTCATATAAGGACAAGAATTCATTTCAAGAGCAATCAAGCAATGTAAAGTTCTTTTGGTGTGTTTGTTTACATTGTCTTACTACCATAGAAACCATTTATATTGCAGTCAGAAATTAATTATAGTTGAATACTTATACTTTTATAATAGTTTAAGTGGTTATTTAATATAGGAACTAAAGATATTTAAATCACAACAAAGAACATTTGTCAAGATTGTAGATGCATGAAGTTTTGCCCTCTTTTTGCCTTTTTTTCTATTTCTTAAATGACAAAGGCCATGACATTAACAGCAGATAACTTTCCAATATATCAAGTTGCTCCAATAAAAAAAAAAAACAAACAATGTTGTGCCTTTGTAAAGGGCAAGTAAGTTGGAGATCAGACTAGTTTGCAAGCACTCACTTAGATAAAGTCAACTTTATAAAAGTGCTACCATGGACAGCTCCTAGGGTTTCTTTTACTGGTGGCTACATTTGTTTCATTTTCAAATGATGCGCCGTATGCTTTAAATTCTTTAGAAGGACGTTTCTTTTTGAGACGATATGGGAAATAAGTTAATTCTTTTTAATGTAACTGAATTAGGTTTTCATAAAAAGTTTAAGCATCCTTTGAAGTATATAACTAACTTGTACCTTCTAAGTTATGGAATATCTATTTTTTAAAATATAAAAGTTCATAAACTTAAAATGACCTTGTCCCCATAACATAAGTACAACTAAAAAGGGTGATTCAATTTTATGTACAACAGTGATTTCCGCTAATTTGGCATAAGAAATCTATAGTAATCTAATAATGCAGTAAGCCAAGAAGGCCACATAATAATCACTATTGAGTAATTGAATATTTAGAAGAAAAAATAGGACCAGTATTCTTAGATTTCAGATATAAAAGTACCACAATAAACTATGTTTTCAAGCAAAACAAAATGATCCTACACTACAAAGGTAGAAGGAAGAGTTTAATTTTAGAAGGTCTTTACTTTGTAGCTAATTTCCCCCTCATGCTCTTTCCATAGCTCTAAGGCAATGAACATAATGACAACTGAGATTTCTTGATGAATTCTCACTTTTTAATCCAATAAATA